>NC_143513.1:83766763-83929263 GCF_031878675.1 Megascapheus bottae
AGGAGACCTGATGCTTTCTCTGGAGGGTACCTTCGTCCCAGCAGCCATGGCCCCTGGGACTGGGGTTGGTTTCATCATGGCATTTTGCGCTCTGGCACAACTGTGTGCTCACATGGCTTTCTGGGTTGGATGTATGTGTTCCAAAGTTTTGTACTTGCATTGACCGTTTCATGTACTTTCCGGACTCCATTGTTGTTTTCCCCAGATGAAGATTGGCAGATTTTCCTTGACCTGCACAGAATTGTTGGGAAGATACAGGAAAAGACACACATGAGTGTCATAGTTCAGTTACCGTAGCAAATCTGTATTTTTCACCTCTGTGCCAAGCCTTGTGCCTGTGTGTGCACGTGTGTGTGCATTTGCAGAATGCACACCCCTACTCGAGACATCTGCCATCCAAATGCTCTCGCAGGCAAAACTGTCTCGGCACCAGTACAGGTCGCCATGGGAGATTCCACACGTGAGCTCATGCGGCAGGGCGCACTCGGAGGGCAGGCGTGCTGTGCCTGCTGTGGGCATCCTTGGACCCTGTCCCCAAGACAGCTTATTATGCAAACATTCCAAACTCCAAAAAGTCCCAAATCCATGCCAAGCATTTCAGACAAGAGCCCGCCCATCCATCTCTCTTCAGGTGGGCAGTGCCCCTGTTCCCTTCGTTTCCAGACCAGCCCGTGCAGCATACTCGGCTCTGACCACCGTGGAAACGCTGTGGAGACCCTAGGTTGTTTCCGCCCAGGTGTTCTCCACGCCAGGAGGCATTACTTCTGAACCGTGCTCTGTGCCGTGCGAGTACTTGTTCTTCCTTCTGGAGACACATGAAAATGAAGACGTTCGTTTTTGTCAATGGGAAAGTGTTACCTATCCCTTTAGGACCTGCCTTCCCCGTGGCTTGTCACTTCTTATAAAAAGAAAAGGAAGACATTTCAAATGCAAACGTCGGTGTGAGGGAGAGCTGAAGCAAGGGGGACCCCCTCACTCAGCTCCTTCTGCAGGGGGACTGTCAGGGGCCAGCTGGATTGGGGTGTGTTAGAGGAGAGGAGATGGGCTGTGGGCAGGGTGGGAGGGGGAGGTGGGCTCTGAGCTGGGTGGGTGAGGAGGAGGAGAGTGGGAGGCAGAGGCCCCATGGCGTGCTGGGGTCGGGGACACTGGTGATGTGGGGCTCTGCCCATGGTGAACTTGAGGTTATTGGGACCACAGTAGGAGCTCGGGGTGTGGAGCCATATGCATGGGCTCAGAGGGACGCCAGGGTCTCAGAAAGCCCAGGTGAATAGTGAGGCACAGGGAAAAGAATTATTTGAAGGATGACACGTAAGGAACTTTTGGGTGGCTGCAGCTGAGTCTGGCACATTGTGTTTTCTAGACTATGGATAGCAGGGTGTCTTGCTTTGGTATTAGCTAAGGGAGGCCAGCCATGAACTGGCTTCACAGAGCAGAGCCCCGGACCAGCTGCTGCTGGGGTCACCCATGGCCAACCTCGCCTATCGCACTGCCAAACGAGAGATCCGGCAGAGTACCGTGGCTCATGGTTATAATCCCATCTGCTCAGTAGTTGAGAGCCAGCCCAGCCCTCCTCAAAAGAAAAGCTTGGGGGCCTATCTAAAGACAATCATCTAAAGCTACCAGATGCCCCTCAGGCATGCAGGGGTTGAGATCCGAGGGTCTCAGTCATCTGCATCCCTCAGTACTCCTAGATCTGTTGGGCATGAGCACACGGAGCGGAGCGGAGAGAAGTTCGGGGGCTGGGTGAAGAGGGGAACACTGAACGCCGCCCTGGCCTCCTCAGTCCTGTTGGCTGCAGGAAGAAACTGTGGTAACACCCCTGTTCCTCGGGCCTCCAGGTCAGCCCCGCATATCCCAGCCCCCAGCTCCTGCACCCAGGCCCAGACCGGTGCAAACCAGCGTTGTGGGGCGGGGCTCTCTGGGCAACGAACGCAGACCCTGAGCCTGTATTGGCCTCAGGGTGTCACTGCCACAGCCTCTGCGTCAAGCCCGGGCCTGTTCATGCCTGTGATCCACTTCTCTGCCCAGACTCTGGGCCGTGGGCCCCCTCCCGGGCCGTGGGCATTCATGATTTGCTCTCAGCCTTCTCCAGCTGGGTCTTCGGCATCATTTGAATTTCCACTTGAATTCTGAGATTCTTTCAGGGGAATACCTGCCAAGTCTTCCCTTCCCGGGGTCGCTTCTAGCTCTTCCTGTATGCCACAGTCATCGGACCCAGCCCAGCTCCTTGGTCAAAAGCCATTTTATGTGTGTGTAGCGTCTTGACTTCCTCTATCTTTTGAAAGAGACCTAGAAGGATCACCTGTCAGAGTGTTTGCTTCCCGGCAAACTATTGTGTGTCCCTTACCACCTTCCTGTGCTTCCTTAGTTAAAATTAGGAAACGCATTGATACAAAGCTATTAACTCTATTTGGATTTCACCAGCTTTCCTATCAACGTTCTCTTGGTGTGTCAGACCTATGGCCTATGATAGTCCCTCAGCCATCCTGCTTCTCCTGACCTTGAATCAGAGAGATAAATAGCTAGATCGATATACAGAAGGAAGGATGGTTGGATGGATGGATGGATGAATGGATGGACAGACAGATACCAGTATTGTTATGGGCTATATGTATCCCCAGCTGAATGAGATTATATTTGGTAATATGATTAGGTCTGGGTAATTATAGGTGAACCTTAGTCTCACAGGGATATCATCCATGTGAAAGAAAGTTAGGACACAGACAACAGGGAGGGGACACCATCAAGAAGCCTCTGCCCACAAAAGCCAGACCTGCCTGGTCGTGGATATCTGGTGTGCAGAACTGTGAGGGGATCCACTGTGGCAGCGGGGAGGTCCCATCCACGTGCTTCCCATGGCAGCCTTGGGAGGGTAAATGCCCCCAAGGGCACACGGACACATGTGTTTACACTTTCTCTCTCACAATCCCATTCCCTGTGGTTTGCCTGCATGCTTCTTGTGGCACGGCCCCATTCAGATTGGCTCTATGCCTCCTGGGCATGGCCCCACACTTCTTCACGGAGACTCAATGTGGGCCAAACCAGCCACTTCCCCAAAGGGTACGGCCCCCTTTCACCAAGACCCATACAACCACGCTTTAATTTCTTACCTGTGGTAGCATGGCGACACCCCATGGCGCTGTGGCAAAGCCTGCCAGAAGGCCAGGCTCCCGAAAATTCTGCTCTTGAGTTGGAAGCTAAGTTGCTGTCCGAGGTGCTGACGGTAGGCTGCTTACTTTCCTTGGGCTAGACCAGAGAAACATGAACAAGAAGATCCCATCTCAGCAGTCTTTCTCGGCTTGTTCACATCCCCAGTGCCGATAAAGGAAGACGGGCCCATGCTTGGGCTAAAGAAACTCAGAACTCCTAGTAGCTAATGAGTCGTGCTTGCCTGTTTCCCAGTCTGTCCCCGGAAGGGAATTCTCTCTAAAGAGAGCCCTGGTAAAGCGCTGTCCAAATGTCATGCACAAACAGATCACACAATTTCAGATCTGATGATGGCTTAAGAGGAAGTACGCCAAAGCTGATATTTGCAAGGTTTTGTTTAGTTTGTGTGCATTTTTCTGACAGCTACCAGTAGATGATTATGGACAAGCAATAAGAGGTGCCTAGAATTACTTTAATTCTGACGATAAGCAAGTGACACCCAGCCTACAGGTCTGCAGGGTTGAGATGTCTCTCCAGGAAGCAGAGGCAATACCAGGATCTGTCCACTCCTGTGTCCAGCTGTTGGGTGGGGTATATATTTGTCTAACCAATGCTGTACTCAGCTGTGCCTCTCACCTACCTGGCGGTGCCTCTCTCTCTCCCCCCCCCCCCTCTCTCTCTCTCTCTCTCTCTCTCTCTCTGTCTCTCTCTCTCTCTGTCTCTCTCTCTGTCTCTCCCTGTCTCTGTCTCTGTCTCTGTCTCTCTCTCTCTGTCTCTCTCTCTGTCTCTCTCTGTCTCTGTCTCTGTCTCTGTGTGTGTGTGTGCACGCATGCGTGTGTGCATCCATGCATGTGTTCTAGTCCTTGTGCTTGAACCCAGGGCCTGGGTGCTGTCACTGAGTTACAGCTCTACTTCTGGATTTTTGATGTTTTTTGGAGATAAGAGTCTCCCAGACTTTGAAGCCTGGGCTGGCTTCAAATCAAGATCCTCAGGTCTCAGCCTCCTATGTAGCTAGGATTACAGGCGTGAGCCACTGGCACCAGACCTATCTGGTTCTTACATACTGTTCTGTGGAGACAGTGGGAGTGAGCATGCTGATATAATCAAATACTCAAACATTTATTTCCATTTAAGGATCTTTAGTCAACAGATGTTAAGGGGGAAAAATGGATTCTGTGTTATAGCTGCAGTAGATTTTTAATTTTACTACCAATAGATATTAAAGTCCCTTCGTGTGCAACATTCTGTCTCTTTCCTTTTAAAAAACCAAGCTGGATGCCTTCCCTCAGAGTCTGATTCATTTACGAGATTAAAAGTCATTTAAAGTCACACTCCACACTTGGGAAAACATACTGATACTTTCTTTTTATGAACAAACACAGCATCACAGTTAGAAGTTGACTCAGGACGACGATGTCTACAAGGCCGGCTGCGGGCTTTGCTCCAGGAGTACGCTCTGCCCCAGCCCTGCACCTTCGTCCACCAGTCAAATACTGTGCGACTGGATGTGGTTGATGGGCATGTGGGGAAGGTCGTTGTGGGGGTGTAGTGCTGTGTGGAGGTGTAGTCCTGTGCATGGGTGTAGTTAGTTCCTGTGTGAGGGTGTAATCCTGTGGGGGGGTGTAGTTCCTGGGTGTGGCTGTCGTGGTGTGTGAGGGTGTAGTGCTATGTGAAGGTATAGTTCCTGCATGAGGATGCAGTTCCCATGTGAGAATATAGTTCTCATGTGAGGGTGTACTTCTATGTGTGAGTATAGTTCCTGTGTGAAAAGGTAGTTCCCATTGAGGGTGTAGTTCCTGTGTGTGTGGGTATAGATCCTGAGTGAGGGTCTAGTTCCTGTGTGTGTGTGTAGTTCCTGTGTGAGGGTGTTGTTTCTGTGTGTGGGTGTAGTTCCTGTGTGGGGGGATATAGATACTGTGTGGGGGTGTAGTTCCTGTGTGTGGATGTAGTTCCTGTGTATGGGTGTAGTTCCAGTGTGGGGGTGTAATTCCTGTGTGAGGGTGTAGTTCCTGTGTGTGGGAGTAGTTCCTGTGTGAGGGTGTAGTTCCTATGTGGGGGTGTAGTTCCTGTGGGGGGGTGTAGTTCCTGTGTGACAGGGTATAATTCCTGTGTGGGAGTGTAGTTCCTGTGTGAGCGTGTGGTTCCTGTGTGAGGGTGTAGTTCCTGTGTGGGGGTATAGTTCCTGTGTGAGGATGTAGTTCCTGTGTGAGGGTGTACTTCCTGTGTGGCAGGGTATAATTCCTGTGTGTGGGTGTAGTTCCTGTGTGAGGGTGTAGTTCCTGTGTGGGGGTATAGTTCCTGTGGGGGGGTATAGTTCCTATGTGTGGGAGTAGTTCTTGTGTGAGGGTGTAGTTCCTGTGTGTGGGTGTACTTCCTGTGTGGCAGGGTCTAATTCCTGTGTGTGGGTGTAATTCCTGTGTGAGGGTGTAGTTCCTGTGTGTGGGAGTAGTTCCTGTGTGAGGGTGTAGTTCCTATGTGGGGGTGTAGTTCCTGTGGGGGGGTGTAGTTCCTGTGTGACAGGGTATAATTCCTGTGTGGGAGTGTAGTTCCTGTGTGAGCGTGTGGTTCCTGTGTGAGGGTGTAGTTCCTGTGTGGGGGTATAGTTCCTGTGTGAGGATGTACTTCCTGCATGGCAGGGTATAATTCCTGTGTGGCAGGGTATAATTCCTGTGTGGGGATATAGTTCCTGTGTGAGGGTGTAGTTCCTGTGTGGGGGAGTAGTTCCTGTGTGAGGGTATAGTTCCTGTGTGGCAGGGTGTAGTTCCTGTGTGGGAGTGTAGTTCCTGTGTGAGGGTGTAGTTCCTGTGTGTGGGTGTAGTTCCTGTGTGGGAGTGTAGTTCCTGTGTGAGGGTGTAGTTCCTATGTGGCAGGGTATAGTTCCTGTGTGTGGGTATAGTTCCTGTGTGGGGGGTATAGTTCCTGTGTGAGGGTGTAGTTCCTGTGTGGGGGTATAGTTCCTGTGTGGGGGTGTAGTTCCTGTGTGGCAGGGTATAGTTCCTGTGTGGGGGTGTAGTTCCTGTGTGGGGGTGTAGTTCCTGTGTGGGGGTATAGTTCCTGTGTGGGGGTATAGTTCCTGTGTGGCAGGGTATAGTTCCTGTGTGGGGGTGTAGTTCCTGTGTGGGGGTGTAGTTCCTGTGTGGGGGTATAGTTCCTGTGTGAGGGTGTAGTTCCTGTGTGGGGGTGTAGTTCCTGTGTGGGGGTATAGTTCCTGTGTGGGGGTATAGTTCCTGTGTGGCAGGGTATAGTTCCTGTGTGGGGGTGTAGTTCCTGTGTAGGGGTATAGTTCCTGTGTGAGGGTGTAGTTCCTGTGTGGAGGTATAGTTCCTGTGTGAGGGTGTAGTTCCTGTGTGAGGGTATAGTTCCTGTGTGAGGGTGTAGTTCCTGTGTGGAGGTATAGTTCCTGTGTGAGGGTATAGTTCCTGTGTGGGGGTGTAGTTCCTGTGTGGAGGTATAGTTCCTGTGTGGAGGTATAGTTCCTTTGTGGCAGGGTATAGTTCCTGTGTGGGGGTGTAGTTCCTGTGTGGGGGTGTAGTTCCTGTGTGAGGGTGTAGTTCCTGTGTGGCAGGGTGTAGTTCCTGTGTGGGGGTATAGTTCCTGTGTGGGGGTGTAGTTCCTGTGTGGGGGTATAGTTCCTGTGCGGGGGTGTAGTTCCTGTGTGGCAGGGTATAGTTCCTGTGTGGAGGTATAGTTCCTGTGTGGGGGTGTAGTTCCTGTGTGGCAGGGTATAGTTCCTGTGTGGAGGTATAGTTCCTGTGTGGGGGTGTAGTTCCTGTGTGGCAGGGTGTAGTTCCTGTGTGGGGGTGTAGTTCCTGTGTGGCAGGGTATAGTTCCTGTGTGGAGGTATAGTTCCTGTGTGGGGGTGTAGTTCCTGTGTGGGGGTGTAGTTCCTGTGCGGGGGTGTAGTTCCTGTGTGGGGGTATAGTTCCTGTGTGGCGGTGTAGTTCCTGTGTGGGGGTGTAGTTCCTGTGTGGCAGGGTGTAGTTCCTGTGTGGGGGTATAGTTCCTGTGTGGGGGTGTAGTTCCTGTGTGGGGGTATAGTTCCTGTGGGGGGGTGTAGTTCCTCTGTGGGGGTGTAGTTCCTGTGTGGAGGTGTAGTTCCTGTGTGGAGGTGTAGTTCCTGTGTGAGGGTGTAGTTCCTGTGTGGGGGTGTAGTTCCTGTGTGGGGGTGTAGTTCCTGTGTGGAGGTATAGTTCCTGTGTGAGGGTGTAGTTTCTGCGTGGCAAGGTGTAGTTCCTGTGTGGAGGTGTAGTTCCTGTGTGGGGGTGTAGTTCCTGTGTGAGGGTGTAGTTCCTGTGTGGGGGTGTAGTTCCTGTGTGGGGGTGTAGTTCCTGTGTGGAGGTATAGTTCCTGTGTGAGGGTGTAGTTTCTGTGTGGCAGGGTGTAGTTCCTGTGTGGGGGTGTAGTTCCTGTGTGGGGGTGTAGTTCCTGTGTGGGGGTGTAGTTCCTGTGTGGCAGGGTGTAGTTCCTGTGTGGAGGTATAGTTCCTGTGTGGGGGTGTAGTTCCTGTGTGGGGGTATAGTTCCTGTGGGGGGGTGTAGTTCCTGTGTGGGGGTGTAGTTCCTGTGTGGAGGTGTAGTTCCTGTGTGGAGGTGTAGTTCCTGTGTGAGGGTGTAGTTCCTGTGTGGGGGTGTAGTTCCTGTGTGGGGGTGTAGTTCCTGTGTGGAGGTATAGTTCCTGTGTGGGGGTATAGTTCCTGTGTGGCAAGGTATAGTTCCTGTGTGAGGGTGTAGTTCCTGTGTGGGGGTGTAGTTCCTGTGTGGGGGTGTAGTTCCTGTGTGGCAGGGTGTAGTTCCTGTGTGGAGGTATAGTTCCTGTGTGGGGGTGTAGTTCCTGTGTGGCAGGGTGTAGTTCCTGTGTGGGGGTGTAGTTCCTGTGTGGGGGTGTAGTTCCTGTGTGGAGGTATAGTTCCTGTGTGGGGGTATAGTTCCTGTGTGGCAAGGTATAGTTCCTGTGTGAGGGTGTAGTTCCTGTGTGGGGGTGTAGTTCCTGTGTGGGGGTGTAGTTCCTGTGTGGCAGGGTGTAGTTCCTGTGTGGAGGTATAGTTCCTGTGTGGCAGGGTGTAGTTCCTGTGTGGGGGTGTAGTTCCTGTGTGGGGGTGTAGTTCCTCTGTGGGGGTGTAGTTCCCGTGTGAGGGTGTAGTTCCTGTGTGGGGGTGTAGTTCCCGTGTGAGGGAGTAGTGCTGTGTGTGGTGAGTTTCTATGTGGGGGTGTAGTTCCTGTGTGGAGGTATAGTTCCTGTGTGAGGGTGTAGTTTCTGCGTGGCAGGGTGTAGTTCCTGTGTGGAGGTATAGTTCCTGTGTGAGGGTGTAGTTTCTGCGTGGCAGGGTGTAGTTCCTGTGTGGAGGTGTAGTTCCTGTGTGGGGGTGTAGTTCCTGTGTGAGGGTGTAGTTCCTGTGTGGGGGTGTAGTTCCTGTGTGGGGGTGTAGTTCCTGTGTGGAGGTATAGTTCCTGTGTGAGGGTGTAGTTTCTGTGTGGCAGGGTGTAGTTCCTGTGTGAGGGTGTAGTTCCTGCGTGGCAGGGTGTAGTTCCCGTGTGAGGGTGTAGTTCCTGTGTGGGGGTGTAGTTCCCGTGTGAGGGAGTAGTGCTGTGTGTGGTGAGTTTCTATGTGGGGGTGTAGCTCTGTGGGTCCTGTTTTCACAGAGTTCCTTCCCGTCCATGGTTTCTCCTTCATCGTCATGGCTGCTCTGTCCACCCTTGTCACCTCCTCGCTAAGCTTTTCCACCCAGCACATTCGTCTTGCAGAGGTATTGATAGCTGGGTCACTGCTGCTGGCTGAAATCCTGGCCTGTGAGGTCCCTTTCCTCACATGAAGTCCCCAGACACCCCTGCCACACCCTTGAGGAGAGGCCCTGCCATGACTGTGAGGCCCTCATGCTGCTGTCCTCTGAGTTTTCCTTACCCAGAAGCCACCTTCCCCTCCCGCGTCATGGTAGACGCTGATGCATCCATGGAATGCCTTCCAAGGCTCCACTTGACCCCTCCCCTCCCTCCCCCCTCCCTCCCCCCCATGTCACATCTCCGCCCCTGCACGGCACCTGGCAGTCTTTATGCCTTTTGTGTTGCTCATTTAGTTCTCTTTAGAAGACTGAAAATTTAGAGTGACAACGCCTGTGTTTTATTAATCTTTGTACCTCGTGAGTCACTCAGCACAGGAAATTGTTTACTACAGTTAATAAATCTTTAATCTGCTTATGAACTGAATGATCGGGGTTTTTAGATTCCTTTCTTGAGAGCAGATTTTGTGAAATGGGGATGGGAAGACTCAGAGAGCCACACAAGCACATGACAGAGGGAAGGAGGCAAGAACAGCACACATCAGATACAGCCCAGACTTACCTGGGCACCCGCGAGCAAATGCAGCAAAAACAATCACAACAGAGAGAGAAAGCAGGCCTCTCCCTGCCCCCCCCCCCAACACCAGGCCATAGCTCTCCTGCCCTCTGTGGGACTTGTGGTTTTAGATGTGATTTTTATGCAACCTGTAATGACTGTTGTAGCTGGAAGAGAGTTTTCATAGGCACATGAGTCTGAAATGTTTAACACAAGCATCTCTCCCGTTGAGTTCTGAGAGCTGGCTCCATGGATCCTCCTAGAAAACGGAGAGGGTGCTGGTGTTTGAAGCCAGTGTGTTTACACGAGCTAGGAGGCGAGGCATCTCAGACCCTGTAGGCCTCCAGGGTCGGAATTATGTTCTGCGTTGTGGATTAGTGAAAAGGGGTATCGGTATTTAATGTCAGTGTAACATTTGTCAAGCATTAGCACGGCAACACCAGTGGCTGCCGGGAACAGAATAGCAGAATTAAAGTCCAAAGAATTAATAGTAATCTTCATTAAAGCCTCTGCCTTGCCAGGCCAAGCAGGAGAGAGGCACTGTCACTGTCATCTTTGAATGTGTCTGCACTTGTGTAGGTCAGGACACTGGAAGGGCACCTTGGGAGAGCCAGCTCATCCCTGCAGGGGTGCTCACAGCCAGGGCTTTTCAGACACAGTGGCCGTGCCTTACCCCCAGGCTGGCCGTCCTCCTGGAGTTCAGTCCATCCTGGAATCACGGCTTGGGCGGAGGAGAAGAGCCAGTCGTGGGCAGGGACATTCTGCTCGCCCTCGACCGGCAGGGGGATGTGCGAGGCCCTGAGAAGCATCACTAGTGACCTTCCCCGCCGGGGTTTGGCTGTGGTCTTTCCTTCCCTCTCCTTCCCTTCTCTTGGAATTCACACATTGGACAAAGGTTTGTCATTGAACAAATACTAAAAATGGAGGCAGAACTCAGTTTTCGGCATAGTCATAGGAGTTGTAGCTTACAGCAAAGAACTCTGGAATCTCTGTCTGCTCTTCTGGGATAATGAATGTTCCAGCTCTGACCCTGGTGAGCTACACCGCCTTGCTCCCTCTTTCATGGTCCTTCCTTTCTTCATTTTTTCCATCTTTCCTTCCTTCCTTCCCTCCTTCCACCTTTCCTTTCCTTTGCTTTCCTTCCTCCTTTACTATCTTCCTGCCCTCCTTACTTCTCTCCCTCCTTTCCTTTCCTTTCCTTTCCCTATTCTTCCTTCCTTCTTCCCTCTCCCTCTCTTCCTTCCATTTTCTTTCCTTCCCTTCTCCCCTCCCTCCTTCCCTTCCTCTTCTCTCCCCTCCTCCCTCCTTCCCTTCCTTCTTTTCTTCCTTCATACTGTAGATGGAATCTAGCACTTCATGTTTTTATTTCTATTTTGTTTGTGAGACAAGTTCTTGCCTGGGCCGACCTTGAACTCCTGTTGTCTCTTATCTGTGATCAGCTAGGATTACAGGTGTACAGATGCATGTGAAGATTAAGCTGATTCTCAACAAATAATTTCACACTTTGGATTTCAGTTTCCATGCCTGTGAAAATAAGGAAATAGACACAACTGCCTATTCTGGGAAAATCCTAAAGATGTGGCTGCAGGTAGTTATTTGTGAATACAATACATTCAAAGGACACCAGAAGATTTGGGGCACCTCAGCCATTTCAGTCAAACAGCTCTTTAGTGGAGAAATGAAACCTGCTAATTAATTTTAAGCACAGCCGGGAAATGCCCTGGCCTCCCTGCCCAGCATGTAGTCGGCACCAAGGATACCTGGGTTGAGATAGGAAATTACGAAGGTCACAGACACAAAAACGCACCACAGGGCCACGCACGTGTCTAAACCCAGATCACAAAGGGTGGTGTGGAAGAGAATGAGCAGATGGGAGGCAGTCCTGGCTAGAACGGCAGGAAGCAGCCTCCACCCAGAGCTGCGGGGAGCACGTCCTGCTGCGGGGAGCACGTCCTGCAACCAGCAGCAGAGGACAAGATGCCTGGAGAGCACGGGCCTGAGGCCTCACCAGAATACAGACGTGCTTACCTGCCACTCGTTTCAATAAGGCGTTGTGCGACCTCTGAGTAACCTGAATGGGAAGGCAGAGAAAATGAACACAGCAAATTGTTTGCCTAGGAAGAGTTTTATTGGCAAAAGGCCTGTCCGTGGTGATTAACGGATTGGAGAATTGTACCAGGCCTCCCTTCGTCATTTTTATGGATTAATTGTGTGTTGCAGCATGGCACTGGGTTTTGATTACCTTGTTTGAAGCCACATTTGGAAAATAGCTGCTGAGGGCGTGTCTTTTGTTTTCTCTCAAAGCCCCAGGCATCAAATGGGCCAGGTTACTCACAGGCGCTGGTGGCCTTGTCTGAGCGACTTACAAGCATCGCTATGATGGAGAAGAAATAAGAGCAGAAACAGAACGTAAAGTGACGGAGGCACAGGGCGCTCTTCCATGGCCCCACGCTCTTCACGGGCTTTGTCTGTGGCCTTTGTCTCCATTGGTCAGTGCTTACCTCATCCACGTGTCTACAAGCAGACAGACGTAGTTATACATGTGTATATAGACATGTACATATGTATATACACGTACACAAACCCTACCTCCTCCCAAAGGGACTTTTCCTGTCCTGTCCCCTCCTGAGACAGGGAGCAGATGCATGGAGCAGCCCGGCATCCACACTAAACCCTTGCCTCAGGGCCTACATGCTGTGGTCCAGACGACATGGAGGGCACAGACCAGAGCAGTGGCTCTCCTCTCTCTGGGACAAGCCACTGCAGGGTCAAGGCTGAGCCCTGCTCAGCCTGGAAATGGGTTTGGGGGGACGCATCTTGAGTTCCTTCCAGGAACTCCACGACACTGCAGTGGAGGTTGGGCCTGCAGGACCAGCACGCGGGGCCGCGTCTGCATGAAGGCAGCTGGCTCAGCGCTGGCAGTTCTCCCCTCTGGAGCTCGGCTGCACAGCTGTAAACTCAGCCTCGGCTTATGCTCCCTGCCCACCTCACGGACGCGTGAAACAGGGCTCAGCCCCCCCCCCACCCCCTTAGACTCACACATCCAGGACTCGGTGGTTCCCAGGACCTGCAATGTCTCCCTCCTCTTTCCTTCCTTGATTAGGTTGAAGGCAAGATAAGGGCATTTAAATATATTTTAAACATATCAGCAATACGTTTGAAAATTATCACAGAGCAGAAAGATCCGATTTTGCCCTAAGAAACTAAGAGATTTGAGGACTGGATTGATCCCCTAGTCCCAGAGGGTGCTTGTCTCCTGTCTTGTTTGTTTGTTTTGTGTCTGGGGTACTGAGGAATGGAGCCCAGGGCTTCAAGCATGCTCAACAAGCACTCTACCACTAAGCCACGCTCCCTTTCCTCCCGACTCTAGCCTTGGCTGGCTGGGAAACCCTGGCCTACACCTAAGGAGGATGGGTATGTTTTTAAGGCAGACTGCCATTGCTTTGCCAAATGGTTTTCTAAAGTAGAACTGAGGCTCAGTGGTACAGAAGGTCTGAGTCAGGCTCTACTGAAATCTTCAGCATTCTGAACTTCACGTTAATACCACAGCCAAGTGGCTTCGTTTGTAAGAGAAGACGATACATTGGTGGTGAGAATGAAATAAGATGGATCTAGGACAGAAAAGAGGCAGGGAGAAATTTGGTATCACTAGTGTTGGGAGACATTGGTTGAACATTGGGAGATAAAGGTGCTGCATAGAATTCTAACACATAACCCATTGCTATTTATTTTTTGTTTTGGCCAGTCCTAGGCACTGTCCTCGCGTTCCCAGCGCTAGGACTCTACTACTTAAGCCACAGCACCATTTCCAGCATTTTCTGTGTATGTGGTACAGAGTAATGGAGTGTGCTAGGCAAGCACTCTACCACTGGGCCACGTTCCATTCCCCCACCTTTATTTATAGAGAAACATTGAGAAGTCCAAATCCTTGGAGCCGCTGACTGGGGGAAAGTCAGCCTGCTTCATTAGGGATTCTCAATGTGCTCCTCTTAGCACAGGGCATGGAACAGGAGTGAGCACTGTGGAGCAGGTCAGTGCATCCAGGTGTGGGGAGGGAGAGGTTCAAAGCTCTGCTCGCCACCTGTGCGTCCAGGTGTGGGGAGGGTGAGGTTCAAAGCTCTGCTCGCCACCTGTGCGTCCAGGTGTGGGGAGGGTGAGGTTCAAAGCTCTGCTCGCCACCTGTGCGTCCAGGTGTGGGGAGGGTGAGGTTCAAAGCTCTGCTCGCCACCTGTGCGTCCAGGTGTGGGGAGGGTGAGGTTCAAAGCTCTGCTCGCCACCTGTGAGTCCAGGTGTGGGAGGGTGAGGTTCAAAGCTCTGCTCGCCACCTGTGTGTCCAGGTGTGGGGAGGGTGAGGTTCAAAGCTCTGCTCGCCACCTGTGCGTCCAGGTGTGGGGAGGGAGAGGTTTAAAGCTCTGCTCGCCACCTGTGTGTCCAGGGCCTTTGGACCTGCTTCTCCTCCCAAAAGATACATGAATCTCCAGTGACGTCTCCTGCAGTGTCAGTTAATCTTTGTATCCTAGGAGTCTGTGGTTGTTTTAGCTCATGTCCTATACTCTTTGTTTTCTGTGAGGCCTTGAGCTGCATTATTTTCTGGGTTTTTCTTTAGGTAAGTCCAGTGGTTGCCTGGGCATTTCCTCATAGGTCTGCGATTCTCCTTCCTTTAAGTTCCTATAAGTCCTTTTCATGGTTTACAATGTCTAAAGTCAGAGACTCCTGTTTTTCCTTTCCTGCTACATATGTGTAGTTCAAGTGCAGCTTCAGACCTCCTCAAAATACCTTGAGTTGTGGAGGTTTGTTAAATTTATTTTATCTAAAAGAAAAGTCACAGTATCTTTAAGCTTTTAGAAGCTGCAGTCTTGTTCCAAAAAGGAGGGAGCCCAGACTGACTGACAGAATGCTAAAGCAAGGCCGGAGAGAAGAAAAGTCTCCGTCATAACTCAGTTTAAGAGGCAAGCATGACCCACCCTAGTTGCGGCCTGAGCAGCTTCCACAGAATTCAGAGTTTCTTTTCTGAAGTACAGAACCACCGCTACAGGTTGACTGCATCTGAAGATGTCACATGAATGTCTGGCATGAAAAGGGAGGTGTCATGAGCCCTCCCCTCCCAGCCAGAGTCACGTCCTGCAGAGGCGGGGTGGTATCTGGTTTGTACCCAGGGGCTCTGGGTGTCTCTACCCATTCTCAATCCTCCCCATGGCTGCCGTCCAGCCTCTCTCAGTCCACCCTGATCTGAGCTTTTATTCTGTTTCCTTTCGTTACGTGTTCTTCTGGCTCTCACGTCTTCATTCTTCTCCCTCTGGTCTTTTGCTCCTCGCCTGAGCCCTGGCTGAGCAGGGTGTTAGGGATCATCTGAATTTTCTAGGCAAAACGCTGCAGACTCCAGGGGGACCCAATCTGTAAGTGAGAGAAGTACTTCTACCTGGATGCTCGAGTCTCTCCAACATTTCCGACTGCTACTGTTCCACAGTATATCAAATGATGGTTGATTCCTGAGTGATAATGATGTTTGTGCGTGTGTGTGCTTGTGTGTGCTTGTGTGTGCTGTGTTGTGTTTTAGGGAGGAGTAGAGAGAGAAACAGTGATAGGATGATGGCGGCAGAAGGAGAAGGGAGGGGAGAAAGAGAACAATGTCACATTGTCCCATAAATCAGCGACTGACTTTGACCACATGGATCAGTGAAACTGTGGCCAGCTGTGCCAGTCAAACCCTTGTCTGTCTGTCTGTCTCCCTAAGGGGGTGGGTCTCAGCCCTACCCCTCCCTCTCCATTACCCTCCCACCCCCTTCTGAGATCACAGAGCAGTAAAGTCTCTAGTCTACCCTAGGTTCCTGGGGCTATTATCTTTCTTGTACTTGTAGCCCAGTGTAAGAGGCACCAGTGAAGATGAAGTAGATAAACCCATGACAGAGCTGGGGGAATGCGTGGTGCTCCAGGTCAAGGCAGACTTTTGATGGACGGGTGTCTGTTGATGAGTGCTATTTACAACTCGTTCTGGGTGCCTTACAGCCCTTTGTTGTCCTCCTGGCTATGGAAACACTGATTAGAAGGCTACCCTTCGCCACCCTGAGATAGATGCACCATTGATTTTGTAATTTGTTGCTACCTTCTACTTAGAGTAAATGGCCCATGGTACATAAAAGAAATTTATGTCAGAGCTTTTCACAGAGAATAAATATTAGGAAGAAAATACAGTTAGACAGTAGAGCACGGCCGTATCATGGGAGATCCCACGGTCATGTTCATGTCATTTATTTTCAGCCAATAATTTTTACTGTTGCTGTGTGAACACTTAGCATTTGGTTCCATCTTGACCTGGTAATCCACACATTTGAAAGCTCAATGGGAGATGTCCTGGCCTTTTTCCGCACACTTTTCTCATGTAAATGAACAAAGTAGAAAGTTGGTGGATGCCTGGCTTCTCAAGGTTATCGAGAATGGCTTACAGAGTCCTCCACTGGCTCCCCAGTGCATTTGGGATGCAGCATTGCATGCAGTGAGATCTGCATGGATGTTCTAGTCTGTGCTGACCCTAGCACTGGCTCACGCAGCGTATTCCACATGGGAGACTGGCCCGACGCTTTTCCTGCTACTTTCTGTGGGATTTCCAGTGCTCAAGCTAAACTTTACTTCTGTGGTGAGCGCTTGCCTGCCCCCCTCCAGTAAAAATGGGCACCCCATCTTACATCCCCTGCCCATTGTTCAGGCAGTTGTTCCAGCTGCCTGACTTGCTCTCAGCTCTCCATCCGTGGCTCTGAGCACAGGAATTTCTCTAGTTTGTCAGTTGTCTGTGCATTACAGAGTTGAGATACAGCAGTCAGTTGATCACGGCTGCTATGAAATTCTACAGTGCAGAAGCTAAGAAGAGGAGCAGCATCCAGCTCCCCAGCCACAGTGAATCTGCCCTTCTTCTACCCAGGTCAGGAAACCTGCAGGAGCTGGCATCCCAGAGCTCCTGCCACCCCCTTTCCCATGGGCATCCCCTCCTCTGCCACCTGGGCTGGCAGCACCCATGTTTATGGAAAGCTCTTACTTCTTGTGTTTGTCTCTCGTGTTTGGCCTAGTGGTAGAGTGCTCGCCTAGCCTGCATGAAGACCCGGGTTGGATTCCTCAGTACTATGTACATAGAACAGAACTGGTGCTGAGGCTCACGTGGTAGAGCTCTAGCCTTGAGAAAGTCCAAGGACAGTGCTCAGGCCCTGAGCTCAAGCCCAGGACTGGCAAAAAAAATCCTTCCATCAAAACAGTAACAAATTATCTAAGCTCTGATCATGAGAAAAAGATGGAGGAAGGACAAAAAAAGGGGGATTTTCTGGGAGCTTGAGTGGTTTGGGGCAAAAGAATGAGGTAGGGTGAGCATTTGTTCCATGGTTTGGGAAATGTAGATTTTTGTCCTTTGTTCATTGTTTTTCTTGTTTCCTTTTTTTGTGGTTTATTTTTGGGGATTTTTTCCCCCTGACCTGTATTAAGAGGGTGATGAGTCATAATCAGGCTGGTCATGTGAACTTGGGCCAGACAATTAAGTTAATTTTCACAGGTTGGTTTTGTGGAAGTCGGGATTATGCCCCTTCCTGCAGGAAGGGTCAAGAGTACAATCCTGCCACATCTATCAGCAGGGTCTGCTTCTCATCTCTTAGAGTTGGCAGCCAGCACCACTCAGGATCTTGAGGCCACATCCCTCACACTTCCAGCCAGCCAGAGCACGGCCCAAGCGTGTGCTGTCCCAAGTGTGGGGAGCAGAGCCTCCCGGGCAGGGCGCAAAGGATGCTCTGTCCAGGAGAGTCGGGCCCAGCCTCTTCCCAGGACCAGCTGTGGCTCCTCTCCCAGCTGTGAGCCCAGCCAGCTGCTGAGAGACACCCATCCTCCCACATACCTTCATCCAGCAATCACCTGACCTTAGCTCCTGCTCTGGACTGGGGAGCCAGCACGTCTCGAGGCACCCGCATGCATCTAAAGCCTGCTGGGTGTGTGGGTGAGAGACGATGACTGTGCGGGACAGAGCACAGGGGTGCCCTCCCTCCCACCAATAGGCCATCCCGGGCCAGCTCTCTGCCTTCAGCCACAGGAGATAGAATGTGGGGCCACCAGCGGGCCCAGGGAAGTTGGCAAGGCCGTGCCTGTGACTCACTGCCGTCCCGGGCCAGCTCTCTGCCTTCAGCCACAGGAGATAGAATGTGGAGCCACCAGCTGGCCCAGGGAAGTTGACTCACTGCCATCCCTGCTGTCACATGAATGGCACCCACCCTCCCACCCGCCGCGGCCTACGGGATGGTCTTCCACTGCAGTGGCACAGCCGTCAGTCATGAGAGGCCCGATCGCTCCTGCCAACGCCACATCCGCCCTACGGTCTCTTTAGTCACACAGCACACGACACAGGCATGGCACACGCCTGTGAACCCGAGACCCAGGGGCTGCCTGTCAAACACTCCCCCCGCCTCCGGGGGACTGGCGGCAACCACGTCTCCACCCGCAGGGCCCCAGTGGACCTGCTCACCTGACCCCTGCCTGCAGTTGACCAGGCGGTGGCCAGGGACTCTGCTGTCTGAACAGAGTTGAGGAAATGTAACCTTAACAACTGACGTGACTGGGGACACTTCGCGGTGTGGTCATCAGTTGGAGGCCGGTGTCCGCTGCTCTGCTGTTTTTACACAATGTGGTGTTCTCTGTCTTGAACCCTCTGAAGGCTGGCGCCGGCAGCTTCTCCGCCCTCCCTCGCTCCCTCCCTCCCTGTGCCTGTGCCTTGGGTTCCTCAGCGTTCTGAGGTCGTCTCCGCCTTGGGGTTCTCACTTGGATCTTTGCACAGTCTGATTGTAACAACCAGGGAAGCTCCTGGGTGAGCACGAGGAAGCTCAGGCCAGCAGAGGGGTCAGGCTTACTTAGCCTGGGTTTAATTTCATCTGGGTTTCCTCCATCTTCATGTGCAAATGGCACCTTAAAGAAGAAGTTTGTGGTGTGTTTTTGATATCTGTTCCTTGTGTGTTGTACGGCTGGTGAAGATCTTCTCCCAATCTGTAGGATTTCTATTTATCTTCATAGATCGATCCTTTCTTGTGCAGAAACTCTGAAGTTTAACACAATTCTTATCTATACAGCCTCTGTGTGGTTGCTTGTGTTTTTTGGACATTCTGTGGAATTCCCTTTTTGCCTAGAACTCTGCTTTTTGTCCTCCTCCTCTGCTGTAAGACATTCCTGGCAGTGGGGGGTCTCACGATGGCCTGGCCCCTCTCTCCAGACACACCCATGTGTCATTGTCTGCTGTCTGCCCTTCTCCGAGCATCGTGCTGCAGTTAGTTGAGCATCATCTGCACTTTGATTTGTAACAATTGGATTCCTTTGGAAGGAACCTTCTGTCTTGGATGGGTATCCCCTTATCTGCTTCAGGGCTGTTTGCTAGTTTTCTGTGTTGTGGCTCCGTTAATATAAGTGTGATAACCGGTGCATGAGACAGTATTCTCAGATCAGCCTAGGCAGAATTATCCATTCACATTGTGACCATATGTCCTTACATCTCCATAGCACTATCGCAGTCATTACTTGTGATTAATTACTGGTATTGCTCCCTTTGTCTCTCAGAAGACCCCAGTTGGGACTATAAATGATAGGAACACTAATTTAAAGGGAATTAAAAGTGTGGTCTCAGGAGCTCATACACCTGATTAAGTTCCTAGATTTGTGCACCTCTAGAATCCTTTAGCACTGTCTCTAAATTCCCCCTCCCACCTCAGCTAGGCCCATGGGTGTGTGACTGAGCCCAGAAGGCCCAGTGGCTACATGAGCTGTGCAGTGGAGAGAGACCTGGAGAATCCTGAAAATCTGTATCAAGAGGAAGAAGCTGGCCCACACCTGTCACCCCAGCTACTCGGGAGGCTGAGATCCGAGGATCGAGGTTCAAAGCCCACCCAGGCAGGGAATTCCTTGAGATGCTTATCTCTAATTAATCACCAGAAAACTGGAGAAGAAGGAGGAGAAGAAGAAGAAGAAGAAGAAGAAGAGGAGGAGGAGGGAGGGGGAGGGGAAAGTGGGAAGAGAGGAGGAGGAGGAGGGGGGGAGGAGGAGGAGGGGGGAGGAGGAGGAGAAGGAGGAAGAGGAGGAGGAGGAGGAGGAGGAGGAGGAGGAGGAGGAGGAGGAGGAGGAGGGAATTATTATGAGAGAGAGAGAGTCGTCAGAGTGTAGCTCCTATGGCAGAGTGCTCGCCTAGTGAATCCACTGCTCTGAGTAGAGACCCTAGACACATCAAGGCTAAAGGGTAGGCCCCATTTCCTGGTGTCTGTGTTGCTGAACCGCGGTTTAGTCTGTCTGCGGAATAACTCTGTGTGACGTCCACCAAGTCTACCATACTTCAGTTAAGACATCTGGATGTACTTGTAGTCCACTTGGACTGTTTACTTCAACATTCATGAACTAATTCTAGCTGCCACACGGGAGGGAGAGCGTGCAAGCTGCTGGCTCTGGGGCTGACTTACTTCACTTAGTTATTTCAGATCTTTTCATTTATTTGCAAATGATGTAATATTCTTTCTAAAGAATGAGTAAAATTCAATTATATATATATATATATACATGTATGTGTACATGTGTGTGTACATGTGTGTACGTAGAGAATCCTCTGGTCCGCTCGTCCACAGGGGTCCATCTGGACTGGCCGGTTCTTTCCGTGGCTGGGGAGAATGAACATGGTTGTGTGGTGGTCGCTGTATTTTAGATTGTGATGTTTTGGGTAAAGGCCCAGGAGTGGAATTTCTGAGTCATTGCATAGTTTTTGTTATAAGATGATATGAAGAAGAGTTACAATTATACAAGTATTATTTAATAATTATATATTATTAATTATTTACTACTACTTTTACACTATTTACCAGCCCCTCCCTCATTCTTTCCTACTTCCCTCCCCCGGTTCCCCGCCAAGTTGTAAGGTTCATTTCTAGCGTAGCGTCTAGAAAGCATTGCTGTTGCATTGGTTCCCCCTTCTGCGTAGTTCCAGGTCTAGGCTGTGGAGGAAACTCAGCTCTGCTTTCCAGGGAGGCAGAACACCACGTTCACACCCCACCACAGTACACCACGTTCACACTCCACCACAGAACACCACGTTCACACTCCACAGAACACCACGTTCACACTCCACAGAACACCACGTTCACACCCCACCACAGAACACCACGTTCACACTCCACCACAGAACACCACGTTCACACTCCACCACAGTACACCACGTTCACACTCCACAGAACACCACGTTCACACTCCACCACAGAACACCACGTTCACACTCCACCACAGAACACCACGTTCACACTCCACAGAACACTACGTTCACACTCCACAGAACACCACGTTCACACTCCACCACAGAACACCACGTTCACACTCCACCACAGGACACCACGTTCACACTCCACAGAACACCACGTTCACACTCCACCACAGAACACCACGTTCACACTCCACAGAACACCACGTTCACACTCCACCACAGAACACCACGTTCACACTCCACCACAGAACACCACGTTCACACTCCACCACAGTACACCACGTTCACACTCCACAGAACACCACGTTCACACTCCACCACAGAACACCACGTTCACACTCCACCACAGAACACCACGTTCACACTCCACAGAACACCACGTTCACACTCCACCACAGAACACCACGTTCACACTCCACAGAACACCACGTTCACACTCCACCACAGAACACCACGTTCACACTCCACCACAGAACACCACGTTCACACTCCACCACAGTACACCACGTTCACACTCCACAGAACACCACGTTCACACTCCACCACAGAACACCACGTTCACACTCCACCACAGAACACCACGTTCACACTCCACAGAACACCACGTTCACACTCCACCACAGAACACCACGTTCACACTCCACAGAACACCACGTTCACACTCCACCACAGAACACCACGTTCACACTCCACCACAGAACACCACGTTCACACTCCACCACAGTACACCACGTTCACACTCCACAGAACACCACGTTCACACTCCACCACAGAACACCACGTTCACACTCCACAGAACACCACGTTCACACTCCACCACAGAACACCACGTTCACACTCCACCACAGAACACCACGTTCACACTCCACCACAGTACACCACGTTCACACTCCACAGAACACCACGTTCACACTCCACCACAGAACACCACGTTCACACTCCACAGAACACCACGTTCACACTCCACCACAGAACACCACGTTCACACTCCACCACAGAACACCACGTTCACACTCCACAGAACACCACGTTCACACTCAACAGTACACCACGTTCACACTCCACAGAACACCACGTTCACACTCCACAGTACACCACGTTCACACTCCACCACAGAACACCACGTTCACACTCCACCACAGAAAACCACGTTCACACTCCACAGTACACCACGTTCACACTCCACCACAGAACACCACGTTCACACTCCACAGTACACCACGTTCACACTCCACCACAGAACACCACGTTCACACTCCACCACAGAAAACCACGTTCACACTCCACAGTACACCACGTTCACACTCCACCACAGAACACCACGTTCACACTCCACCACAGAACACCACGTTCACACTCCACCACAGGACACCACGTTCACACTCCACCACAGAACACCACGTTCACACTCCACAGTACACCACGTTCACACTCCACCACAGAGCACCACGTTCACACTCCACCACAGAGCACCACGTTCACACTCCACAGTACACCACGTTCACACTCCACCACAGAACACCACGTTCACACTCCACCACAGAGCACCACGTTCACACTCCACAGTACACCACGTTCACACTCCACCACAGAACACCACGTTCACACTCCACCACAGAGCACCACGTTCACACTCCACAGTACACCACGTTCACACTCCACCACAGTACACCGCGTTCACACTCCACCACAGTACACCGCGTTCACACTCCACAGAACACCACGTTCACACTCCACCACAGAACACCACGTTCACACTCCATAGAACACCACGTTCACACTCCACAGAACACCGCGTTCACACTCCACAGAACACCACGTTCACACTCCAGAGAACACCACGTTCACACTCCACCACAGAACACCACGTTCACACTCCACCACAGAACACCACGTTCACACTCCACCACAGAACACCACGTTCACACTCCACCACAGAACACCACGTTCACACTCCACAGAACACCACGTTCACACTCCACCACAGAACACCACGTTCACACTCCACAGAACACCACGTTCACACTCCACCACAGAACACCACGTTCACACTCCACCACAGAACACCACGTTCACACTCCACCACAGTACACCACGTTCACACTCCACAGAACACCACGTTCACACTCCACCACAGAACACCACGTTCACACTCCACAGAACACCACGTTCACACTCCACCACAGAACACCACGTTCACACTCCACCACAGAACACCACGTTCACACTCCACCACAGTACACCACGTTCACACTCCACAGAACACCACGTTCACACTCCACCACAGAACACCACGTTCACACTCCACAGAACACCACGTTCACACTCCACCACAGAACACCACGTTCACACTCCAGCACAGAACACCACGTTCACACTCCACAGAACACCACGTTCACACTCCACAGTACACCACGTTCACACTCCACCACAGAACACCACGTTCACACTCCACCACAGAAAACCACGTTCACACTCCACAGTACACCACGTTCACACTCCACCACAGAACACCACGTTCACACTCCACAGTACACCACGTTCACACTCCACCACAGAACACCACGTTCACACTCCACCACAGAAAACCACGTTCACACTCCACAGTACACCACGTTCACACTCCACCACAGAACACCACGTTCACACTCCACCACAGAACACCACGTTCACACTCCACCACAGGACACCACGTTCACACTCCACCACAGAACACCACGTTCACACTCCACAGAACACCACGTTCACACTCCACCACAGAACACCACGTTCACACTCCACAGAACACCACGTTCACACTCCACCACAGAACACCACGTTCACACTCCACCACAGAACACCACGTTCACACTCCACCACAGTACACCACGTTCACACTCCACAGAACACCACGTTCACACTCCACCACAGAACACCACGTTCACACTCCACCACAGAACACCACGTTCACACTCCACAGAACACCACGTTCACACTCCACCACAGAACACCACGTTCACACTCCACAGAACACCACGTTCACACTCCACCACAGAACACCACGTTCACACTCCACCACAGAACACCACGTTCACACTCCACCACAGTACACCACGTTCACACTCCACAGAACACCACGTTCACACTCCACCACAGAACACCACGTTCACACTCCACCACAGGACACCACGTTCACACTCCACCACAGAACACCACGTTCACACTCAACAGTACACCACGTTCACACTCCACAGAACACCACGTTCACACTCCACAGTACACCACGTTCACACTCCACCACAGAACACCACGTTCACACTCCACCACAGAAAACCACGTTCACACTCCACAGTACACCACGTTCACACTCCACCACAGAACACCACGTTCACACTCCACAGTACACCACGTTCACACTCCACCACAGAACACCACGTTCACACTCCACCACAGAAAACCACGTTCACACTCCACAGTACACCACGTTCACACTCCACCACAGAACACCACGTTCACACTCCACCACAGAACACCACGTTCACACTCCACCACAGGACACCACGTTCACACTCCACCACAGAACACCACGTTCACACTCCACAGTACACCACGTTCACACTCCACCACAGAGCACCACGTTCACACTCCACCACAGAGCACCACGTTCACACTCCACAGTACACCACGTTCACACTCCACCACAGAACACCACGTTCACACTCCACCACAGAGCACCACGTTCACACTCCACAGTACACCACGTTCACACTCCACCACAGAACACCACGTTCACACTCCACCACAGAGCACCACGTTCACACTCCACAGTACACCACGTTCACACTCCACCACAGTACACCGCGTTCACACTCCACCACAGTACACCGCGTTCACACTCCACAGAACACCACGTTCACACTCCACCACAGAACACCACGTTCACACTCCATAGAACACCACGTTCACACTCCACAGAACACCGCGTTCACACTCCACAGAACACCACGTTCACACTCCAGAGAACACCACGTTCACACTCCACCACAGAACACCACGTTCACACTCCACCACAGAACACCACGTTCACACTCCACCACAGAACACCACGTTCACACTCCACCACAGAACACCACGTTCACACTCCACAGAACACCACGTTCACACTCCACAGAACACCACGTTCACACTCCACCACAGAACACCACGTTCACACTCCACAGAACACCACGTTCACACTCCACCACAGAACACCACGTTCACACTCCACCACAGAACACCACGTTCACACTCCACCACAGTACACCACGTTCACACTCCACAGAACACCACGTTCACACTCCACCACAGAACACCACGTTCACACTCCACAGAACACCACGTTCACACTCCACCACAGAACACCACGTTCACACTCCACCACAGAACACCACGTTCACACTCCACCACAGTACACCACGTTCACACTCCACAGAACACCACGTTCACACTCCACCACAGAACACCACGTTCACACTCCACAGAACACCACGTTCACACTCCACCACAGAACACCACGTTCACACTCCAGCACAGAACACCACGTTCACACTCCACAGAACACCACGTTCACACTCCACAGTACACCACGTTCACACTCCACCACAGAACACCACGTTCACACTCCACCACAGAAAACCACGTTCACACTCCACAGTACACCACGTTCACACTCCACCACAGAACACCACGTTCACACTCCACAGTACACCACGTTCACACTCCACCACAGAACACCACGTTCACACTCCACCACAGAAAACCACGTTCACACTCCACAGTACACCACGTTCACACTCCACCACAGAACACCACGTTCACACTCCACCACAGAACACCACGTTCACACTCCACCACAGGACACCACGTTCACACTCCACCACAGAACACCACGTTCACACTCCACAGTACACCACGTTCACACTCCACCACAGAACACCACGTTCACACTCCACCACAGAGCACCACGTTCACACTCCACCACAGAGCACCACGTTCACACTCCACAGTACACCACGTTCACACTCCACCACAGAACACCACGTTCACACTCCACCACAGAGCACCACGTTCACACTCCACAGTACACCACGTTCACACTCCACCACAGAACACCACGTTCACACTCCACCACAGAGCACCACGTTCACACTCCACAGTACACCACGTTCACACTCCACCACAGTACACCGCGTTCACACTCCACCACAGTACACCGCGTTCACACTCCACAGAACACCACGTTCACACTCCACCACAGAACACCACGTTCACACTCCATAGAACACCACGTTCACACTCCACAGAACACCGCGTTCACACTCCACAGAACACCACGTTCACACTCCAGAGAACACCACGTTCACACTCCACCACAGAACACCACGTTCACACTCCACCACAGAACACCACGTTCACACTCCACCACAGAACACCACGTTCACACTCCACAGAACACCACGTTCACACTCCACAGAACACCACGTTCACACTCCACCACAGAACACCACGTTCACACTCCACCACAGAACACCACGTTCACACTCCACCACAGAACACCACGTTCACACTCCACCACAGAACACCACGTTCACACTCCACAGAACACCACGTTCACACTCCACCACAGTACACCACGTTCACACTCCACCACAGAACACCACGTTCACACTCCACCACAGAACACCACGTTCACACTCCACCACAGAACACCACGTTCACACTCCACCACAGAACACCACGTTCACACTCCACAGAACACCGCGTTCACACTCCACAGAACACCACGTTCACACTCCAGAGAACACCACGTTCACACTCCACCACAGAACACCACGTTCACACTCCACCACAGAACACCACGTTCACACTCCATAGAACACCACGTTCACACTCCACCACAGTACACCACGTTCACACTCCACAGAACACCACGTTCACACTCCACCACAGAACACCACGTTCACACTCCACCACAGTACACCACGTTCACACTCCACCACAGAACACCACGTTCACACTCCACAGAACACCACGTTCACACTCCACCACAGAACACCACGTTCACACTCCACAGAACACCACGTTCACACTCCACCACAGAACACCACATTCACACTCCACCACAGTACACCACGTTCACACTCCACAGAACACCACGTTCACACTCCACCACAGAACACCACGTTCACACTCCACAGAACACCACGTTCACACTCCACCACAGAACACCACGTTCACACTCCACAGAACACCGCGTTCACACTCCACAGAACACCACGTTCACACTCCACCACAGAACACCACGTTCACACTCCACAGAACACCACGTTCACACTCCACCACAGAACACCACGTTCACACTCCACAGAACACCGCGTTCACACTCCACAGAACACCACGTTCACACTCCACCACAGAACACCACGTTCACACTCCACAGAACACCACGTTCACACTCCACCACAGTACACCACGTTCACACTCCACAGAACACCACGTTCACACTCCACCACAGAACACCACGTTCACACTCCATAGAACACCACGTTCACACTCCACCACAGTACACCACGTTCACACTCCACAGAACACCACGTTCACACTCCACCACAGTACACCACGTTCACACTCCACCACAGAACACCACGTTCACACTCCACCACAGAACACCACGTTCACACTCCACCACAGAACACCACGTTCACACTCCACAGAACACCACGTTCACACTCCACAGAACACCACGTTCACACTCCACAGAACACCACGTTCACACTCCACCACAGAACACCACGTTCACACTCCACCACAGAACACCACGTTCACACTCCACAGAACACCACGTTCACACTCCACAGAACACCACGTTCACACTCCACCACAGAACACCACGTTCACACTCCACCACAGAACACCACATTCACACTCCACCACAGAACACCACGTTCACACTCCACCACAGAACACCACGTTCACACTCCACAGAACACCACGTTCACACTCCACCACAGAACACCACGTTCACACTCCACAGTACACCACGTTCACACTCCACCACAGAACACCACGTTCACACTCCACCACAGTACACCACGTTCACACTCCACCACAGAACACCACGTTCACACTCCACAGAACACCACGTTCACACTCCACAGAACACCACGTTCACACTGCACCACAGTACACCACATTCACACTCCACCACAGTACACCACGTTCACACTCCACCACAGTACACCACGTTCACACTCCACCACAGAACACCACGTTCACACTCCACCACAGAACACCACGTTCGCACTCCACCACAGAACACCACGTTCGCACTCCACCACAGTACACCACGTTCACACTCCACCACAGAACACCACGTTCACACTCCACAGAACACCACGTTCACACTCCACAGAACACCACGTTCACACTCCACCACAGAACACCACGTTCACACTCCACCACAGAACACCACATTCACACTCCACCACAGAACACCACGTTCACACTCCACCACAGAACACCACGTTCACACTCCACAGAACACCACGTTCACACTCCACCACAGAACACCACGTTCACACTCCACAGTACACCACGTTCACACTCCACCACAGAACACCACGTTCACACTCCACCACAGTACACCACGTTCACACTCCACCACAGAACACCACGTTCACACTCCACAGAACACCACGTTCACACTCCACAGAACACCACGTTCACACTGCACCACAGTACACCACATTCACACTCCACCACAGTACACCACGTTCACACTCCACCACAGTACACCACGTTCACACTCCACCACAGAACACCACGTTCACACTCCACCACAGAACACCACGTTCGCACTCCACCACAGAACACCACGTTCGCACTCCACCACAGTACACCACGTTCACACTCCACCACAGAACACCACGTTCACACTCCACAGAACACCACGTTCACACTCCACCACAGAACACCACGTTCACACTCCACCACAGAACACCACGTTCACACTCCACAGAACACCACGTTCACACTCCACAGTACACCACGTTCACACTCCACAGAATACCACGTTCACACTCCACCACAGAACACCACGTTCACACTCCACCACAGAACACCACGTTCACACTCCACAGAACACCACGTTCACACTGCACCACAGTACACCACGTTCACACTCCTCCACAGAACACCACGTTCACACTCCACCACAGAACACCACGTTCACACTCCACAGAACACCACGTTCACACTCCACCACAGAACACCACGTTCACACTCCACAGAACACCACGTTCACACTCCACAGAACACCACGTTCACACTCCACAGAACACCACGTTCACACTCCACCACAGTACACCACGTTCACACTCCACAGAACACCACGTTCACACTCCACCACAGAACACCACGTTCACACTCCACAGAACACCACGTTCACACTCCACCACAGAACACCACGTTCACACTCCAGCACAGAACACCACGTTCACACTCCACCACAGAACACCAAGTTCACACTCCACAGAACACCACGTTCACACTCCACAGAACACCACGTTCACACTCCACAGAACACCACGTTCACACTCCACCACAGAACACCACGTTCACACTCCACAGAA
This sequence comes from Megascapheus bottae, assembly GCF_031878675.1. Lineage (NCBI taxonomy): Eukaryota > Metazoa > Chordata > Mammalia > Rodentia > Geomyidae > Megascapheus > Megascapheus bottae. The sequence goes on from NC_143513.1 coordinate 83,796,136, forward strand.
CACCACGTTCACACTCCACAGAACACCACGTTCACACTCCACAGAACACCACGTTCACACTCCACCACAGAACACCACGTTCACACTCCACAGAACACCACGTTCACACTCCACAGAACACCACGTTCACACTCCACAGAACACCACGTTCACACTCCACCACAGTACACCACGTTCACACTCCACAGAACACCACGTTCACACTCCACCACAGAACACCACGTTCACACTCCACAGAACACCACGTTCACACTCCACCACAGAACACCACGTTCACACTCCACAGAACACCACGTTCACACTCCACAGAACACCACGTTCACACTCCACCACAGAACACCACGTTCACACTCCACAGAACACCACGTTCACACTCCACAGTACACCACGTTCACACTCCACAGAACACCACGTTCACACTCCACAGAACACCACGTTCACACTCCACAGAACACCACGTTCACACTCCACAGAACACCACGTTCACACTCCACAGAACACCACGTTCACACTCCACCACAGAACACCACGTTCACACTCCACCACAGAACACCACGTTCACACTCCACCACAGAACACCACGTTCACACTCCACCACAGAACACCACGTTCACACTCCACCACAGAACACCACGTTCACACTCCACAGAACACCACGTTCACACTCCACCACAGTACACCACGTTCACACTCCACCACAGAACACCACGTTCACACTCCACCACAGAACACCACGTTCACACTCCACCACAGAACACCACGTTCACACTCCACCACAGAACACCACGTTCACACTCCACAGAACACCGCGTTCACACTCCACAGAACACCACGTTCACACTCCAGAGAACACCACGTTCACACTCCACCACAGAACACCACGTTCACACTCCACCACAGAACACCACGTTCACACTCCATAGAACACCACGTTCACACTCCACCACAGTACACCACGTTCACACTCCACAGAACACCACGTTCACACTCCACCACAGAACACCACGTTCACACTCCACCACAGTACACCACGTTCACACTCCACCACAGAACACCACGTTCACACTCCACAGAACACCACGTTCACACTCCACCACAGAACACCACGTTCACACTCCACAGAACACCACGTTCACACTCCACCACAGAACACCACATTCACACTCCACCACAGTACACCACGTTCACACTCCACAGAACACCACGTTCACACTCCACCACAGAACACCACGTTCACACTCCACAGAACACCACGTTCACACTCCACCACAGAACACCACGTTCACACTCCACAGAACACCGCGTTCACACTCCACAGAACACCACGTTCACACTCCACCACAGAACACCACGTTCACACTCCACAGAACACCACGTTCACACTCCACCACAGAACACCACGTTCACACTCCACAGAACACCGCGTTCACACTCCACAGAACACCACGTTCACACTCCACCACAGAACACCACGTTCACACTCCACAGAACACCACGTTCACACTCCACCACAGTACACCACGTTCACACTCCACAGAACACCACGTTCACACTCCACCACAGAACACCACGTTCACACTCCATAGAACACCACGTTCACACTCCACCACAGTACACCACGTTCACACTCCACAGAACACCACGTTCACACTCCACCACAGTACACCACGTTCACACTCCACCACAGAACACCACGTTCACACTCCACCACAGAACACCACGTTCACACTCCACCACAGAACACCACGTTCACACTCCACAGAACACCACGTTCACACTCCACAGAACACCACGTTCACACTCCACAGAACACCACGTTCACACTCCACCACAGAACACCACGTTCACACTCCACCACAGAACACCACGTTCACACTCCACAGAACACCACGTTCACACTCCACAGAACACCACGTTCACACTCCACCACAGAACACCACGTTCACACTCCACCACAGAACACCACATTCACACTCCACCACAGAACACCACGTTCACACTCCACCACAGAACACCACGTTCACACTCCACAGAACACCACGTTCACACTCCACCACAGAACACCACGTTCACACTCCACAGTACACCACGTTCACACTCCACCACAGAACACCACGTTCACACTCCACCACAGTACACCACGTTCACACTCCACCACAGAACACCACGTTCACACTCCACAGAACACCACGTTCACACTCCACAGAACACCACGTTCACACTGCACCACAGTACACCACATTCACACTCCACCACAGTACACCACGTTCACACTCCACCACAGTACACCACGTTCACACTCCACCACAGAACACCACGTTCACACTCCACCACAGAACACCACGTTCGCACTCCACCACAGAACACCACGTTCGCACTCCACCACAGTACACCACGTTCACACTCCACAGAACACCACGTTCACACTCCACCACAGAACACCACGTTCACACTCCACCACAGAACACCACGTTCACACTCCACAGAACACCACGTTCACACTCCACAGTACACCACGTTCACACTCCACAGAATACCACGTTCACACTCCACCACAGAACACCACGTTCACACTCCACCACAGAACACCACGTTCACACTCCACAGAACACCACGTTCACACTGCACCACAGTACACCACGTTCACACTCCTCCACAGAACACCACGTTCACACTCCACCACAGAACACCACGTTCACACTCCACAGAACACCACGTTCACACTCCACCACAGAACACCACGTTCACACTCCACAGAACACCACGTTCACACTCCACAGAACACCACGTTCACACTCCACCACAGTACACCACGTTCACACTCCACAGAACACCACGTTCACACTCCACCACAGAACACCACGTTCACACTCCACAGAACACCACGTTCACACTCCACCACAGAACACCACGTTCACACTCCACCACAGAACACCAAGTTCACACTCCACCACAGTACACCACGTTCACACTCCACAGAACACCACGTTCACACTCCACCACAGTACACCACGTTCACACTCCACAGAACACCACGTTCACACTCCACCACAGAACACCACGTTCACACTCCACAGAACACCACGTTCACACTCCACAGAACACCACGTTCACACTCCACCACAGAACACCACGTTCACACTCCACAGAACACCACGTTCACACTCCACAGTACACCACGTTCACACTCCACAGAACACCACGTTCACACTCCACAGAACACCACGTTCACACTCCACCACAGAACACCACGTTCACACTCCACCACAGAACACCACGTTCACACTCCACAGAACACCACGTTCACACTCCACAGAACACCACGTTCACACTCCACCACAGAACACCACGTTCACACTCCACCACAGAACACCAAGTTCGCACTCCACCACAATACACCACGTTCACACTCCACCACAGAACACCACGTTCACACTCCATAGAACACCACGTTCACACTCCACCACAGAACACCACGTTCACACTCCATAGAACACCACGTTCACACTCCACCACAGAACACCACGTTCACACTCCACAGAACACCACGTTCACACTCCACAGAACACCACGTTCACACTCCACCACAGTACACCACGTTCACACTCCATAGAACACCACGTTCACACTCCACCACAGAACACCACGTTCACACTCCACCACAGTACACCACGTTCACACTCCATAGAACACCACGTTCACACTCCACTACAGAACACCACGTTCACACTCCACCACAGAACACCACGTTCACACTCCACCACAGTACACCACGTTCACACTCCACAGAACACCACGTTCACACTCCACCACAGAACACCACGTTCACACTCCACCACAGAACACCACGTTCACACTCCACCACAGTACACCACGTTCACACTCCACAGAACACCACGTTCACACTCCACCACAGTACACCACGTTCACACTCCACAGAACACCACGTTCACACTCCACCACAGAACACCACGTTCACACTCCACAGAACACCACGTTCACACTCCACAGAACACCACGTTCACACTCCACCACAGTACACCACGTTCACACTCCACAGAACACCACGTTCACACTCCACCACAGAACACCACGTTCACACTCCACCACAGAACACCACGTTCACACTCCACCACAGTACACCACGTTCACACTCCATAGAACACCACGTTCACACTCCACCACAGTACACCACGTTCACACTCCACAGAACACCACGTTCACACTCCACCACAGAACACCACGTTCACACTCCACAGAACACCACGTTCACACTCCACCACAGAACACCACGTTCACACTCCACAGAACACCACGTTCACACTCCACCACAGAACACCACGTTCACACTCCACAGAACACCACGTTCACACTCCACCACAGTACACCACGTTCACACTCCACAGAACACCACGTTCACACTCCACCACAGTACACCACGTTCACACTCCACACAACACCACGTTCACACTCCACCACAGTACACCACGTTCACACTCCACAGAACACCACGTTCACACTCCACCACAGAACACCACGTTCACACTCCACAGAACACCACGTTCACACTCCACCACAGAACACCACGTTCACACTCCACCACAGAACACCACGTTCACACTCCACCACAGAACACCACGTTCACACTCCACCACAGAACACCACGTTCACACTCCACCACAGAACACCACGTTCACACTCCACAGAACACCACGTTCACACTCCACAGAACACCACGTTCACACTCCACCACAGTACACCACGTTCACACTCCACCACAGTACACCACGTTCACACTCCACCACAGTACACCACGTTCACACTCCACAGAACACCACGTTCACACTCCACCACAGAACACCACGTTCACACTCCACAGAACACCACGTTCACACTCCACCACAGAACACCACGTTCACACTCCACAGAACACCACGTTCACACTCCACCACAGTACACCACGTTCACACTCCACCACAGAACACCACGTTCACACTCCACCACAGTACACCACGTTCACACTCCACAGAACACCACGTTCACACTCCACAGAACACCACGTTCACACTCCACCACAGAACACCACGTTCACACTCCACCACAGAACACCACGTTCACACTCCACAGAACACCACGTTCACACTCCACCACAGAACACCACGTTCACACTCCACCACAGAACACCACGTTCACACTCCACCACAGTACACCACGTTCACACTCCACCACAGAACACCACGTTCACACTCCACCACAGAACACCACGTTCACACTCCACCACAGAACACCACGTTCACACTCCACCACAGTACACCACGTTCACACTCCACCACAGAACACCACGTTCACACTCCACCACAGAACACCACGTTCACACTCCACCACAGAACACCACGTTCACACTCCACCACAGAACACCACGTTCACACTCCACCACAGAACACCACGTTCACACTCCACCACAGTACACCACGTTCACACTCCACCACAGAACACCACGTTCACACTCCACAGAACACCACGTTCACACTCCACCACAGTACACCACGTTCACACTCCATAGAACACCACGTTCACACTCCACCACAGTACACCACGTTCACACTCCACAGAACACCACGTTCACACTCCACCACAGTACACCACGTTCACACTCCACAGAACACCACGTTCACACTCCACCACAGTACACCACGTTCACACTCCACAGAACACCACGTTCACACTCCACCACAGTACACCACGTTCACACTCCACAGAACACCACGTTCACACTCCACCACAGAACACCACGTTCACACTCCACAGAAAACCACGTTCACACTCCACAGAACACCACGTTCACACTCCACCACAGAACACCACGTTCACACTCCACCACAGAACACCACGTTCACACTCCACAGAACACCACGTTCACACTCCACCACAGAACACCACGTTCACACTCCACCACAGAACACCACGTTCACACTCCACAGAACACCACGTTCACACTCCACCACAGAACACCACGTTCACACTCCACAGAACACCACGTTCACACTCCACCACAGAACACCACGTTCACACTCCACAGAAAACCACGTTCACACTCCACAGAACACCACGTTCACACTCCACCACAGAACACCACGTTCACACTCCACCACAGAACACCACGTTCACACTCCACAGAACACCACGTTCACACTCCACCACAGAACACCACGTTCACACTCCACCACAGAACACCACGTTCACACTCCACAGAACACCACGTTCACACTCCACCACAGAGCACCACGTTCACACTCCACAGAACACCACGTTCACACTCCACAGAACACCACGTTCACACTCCACCACAGAACACCACGTTCACACTCCACAGAACACCACGTTCACACTCCACCACAGAACACCACGTTCACACTCCACAGAACACCACGTTCACACTCCACAGAACACCACGTTCACACTCCACCACAGAACACCACGTTCACACTCCACCACAGAACACCACGTTCACACTCCACCACAGTACACCACGTTCACACTCCATAGAACACCACGTTCACACTCCACCACAGGACACCACGTTCACACTCCACAGAACACCACGTTCACACTCCACCACAGAACACCACGTTCACACTCCACAGAACACCACGTTCACACTCCACAGAACACCACGTTCACACTCCACCACAGTACACCACGTTCACACTCCACAGAACACCACGTTCACACTCCACCACAGTACACCACGTTCACACTCCACCACAGAACACCACGTTCACACTCCACCACAGAACACCACGTTCACACTCCACAGAACACCACGTTCACACTCCACCACAGAACACCACGTTCACACTCCACAGAACACCACGTTCACACTCCACAGTACACCACGTTCACACTCCACCACAGAACACCACGTTCACACTCCACCACAGAACACCACGTTCACACTCCACAGAACACCACGTTCACACTGCACCACAGTACACCACGTTCACACTCCACCACAGTACACCACGTTCACACTCCACAGAACACCACGTTCACACTGCACCACAGTACACCACGTTCACACTCCACCACAGTACACCACGTTCACACTCCACAGTACACCACGTTCACACTCCACCACAGAACACCACGTTCACACTCCACCACAGTACACCACGTTCACACTCCACAGAACACCACGTTCACACTCCACAGAACACCACGTTCACACTCCACAGAACACCACGTTCACATTCCACCACAGAACACCAAGTTCGCACTCCACCACAGTACACCACGTTCACACTCCACCACAGAACACCACGTTCACACTCCATAAAACACCACGTTCACACTCCACCACAGAACACCACGTTCACACTCCATAGAACACCACGTTCACACTCCACCACAGAACACCACGTTCACACTCCACCACAGAACACCACGTTCACACTCCACAGAACACCACGTTCACACTCCACAGAACACCACGTTCACACTCCACCACAGAACACCACGTTCACACTCCACAGAACACCACGTTCACACTCCACCACAGAACACCACGTTCACACTCCACCACAGAACACCACGTTCACACTCCATAAAACACCACGTTCACACTCCACCACAGAACACCAAGTTCGCACTCCACCACAGTACACCACGTTCACACTCCACCACAGAACACCACGTTCACACTCCATAAAACACCACGTTCACACTCCACCACAGAACACCACGTTCACACTCCACAGAACACCACGTTCACACTCCACAGAACACCACGTTCACACTCCACCACAGAACACCACGTTCACACTCCACCACAGAACACCACGTTCACACTCCACCACAGAACACCACGTTCACACTCCACCACAGAACACCACGTTCACACTCCACCACAGAACACCACGTTCACACTCCACCACAGAACACCACGTTCACACTCCACCACAGAACACCACGTTCACACTCCACAGAACACCACGTTCACACTCCACCACAGAACACCACGTTCACACTCCACCACAGAACACCACGTTCACACTCCATAAAACACCACGTTCACACTCCACCACAGAACACCACGTTCACACTCCACAGAACACCACGTTCACACTCCACAGAACACCACGTTCACACTCCACAGAACACCACGTTCACACTCCACCACAGTACACCACGTTCACACTCCACAGAACACCACGTTCACACTCCATAGAACACCACGTTCACACTCCACCACAGAACACCACGTTCACACTCCATAAAACACCACGTTCACACTCCACCACAGAACACCACGTTCACACTCCATAAAACACCACGTTCACACTCCACCACAGAACACCAAGTTCGCACTCCACCACAGTACACCACGTTCACACTCCACCACAGAACACCACGTTCACACTCCATAAAACACCACGTTCACACTCCACCACAGAACACCACGTTCACACTCCAGAGAACACCACGTTCACACTCCACAGAACACCACGTTCACACTCCACAGAACACCACGTTCACACTCCACCACAGTACACCACCTTCACACTCCACCACAGAACACCACGTTCACACTCCACCACAGTACACCACGTTCACACTCCACCACAGTACACCACGTTCACACTCCACAGAACACCACGTTCACACTCCACCACAGAACACCACGTTCACACTCCACACAGAACACCACGTTCACACTCCACCACAGAACACCACGTTCACACTCCACCACAGAACACCACGTTCACACTCCACCACAGAACACCACGTTCACACTCCACCACAGAACACCACGTTCACACTCCACAGAACACCACGTTCACACTCCACAGAACACCACGTTCACACTCCACAGAACACCACGTTCACACTCCACCACAGGACACCACGTTCACACTCCACAGAACACCACGTTCACACTCCACCACAGAACACCAAGTTCACACTCCACCACAGAACACCACGTTCACACTCCACCACAGAACACCACGTTCACACTCCACCACAGTACACCACGTTCACACTCCACAGAACACCACGTTCACACTCCACCACAGTACACCACGTTCACACTCCACCACAGAACACCACGTTCACACTCCACCACAGAGCACCACGTTCACACTCCACAGAACACCACGTTCACACTCCACACAGAACACCACGTTCACACTCCACAGAACACCACGTTCACACTCCACCACAGGACAACACGTTCACACTCCACCACAGAACACCACGTTCACACTCCACCACAGAACACCACGTTCACACTCCACAGTACACCACGTTCACACTCCACCACAGTACACCACGTTCACACTCCACCACAGTACACCACGTTCACACTCCACCACAGAACACCACGTTCACACTCCACAGAACACCACGTTCACACTCCACCACAGAACACCACGTTCACACTCCACAGAACACCACGTTCACACTCCACCACAGAGCACCACGTTCACACTCCACCACAGAACACCACGTTCACACTCCACAGAACACCACGTTCACACTCCACCACAGAACACCACGTTCACACTCCACAGAACACCACGTTCACACTCCACCACAGGACAACACGTTCACACTCCACCACAGAACACCACGTTCACACTCCACCACAGAACACCACGTTCACACTCCACAGAACACCACGTTCACACTCCACCACAGAACACCACGTTCACACTCCACCATAGAACACCACGTTCACACTCCACAGAACACCACGTTCACACTCCACAGAACACCACGTTCACACTCCACAGAACACCACGTTCACACTCCACCACAGAACACCACGTTCACACTCCACAGAACACCACGTTCACACTCCACCACAGAACACCACGTTCACACTCCACCACAGAACACCACGTTCACACTCCACCACAGAACACCACGTTCACACTCCACAGAACACCACGTTCACACTCCACCACAGTACACCACGTTCACACTCCACCACAGAACACCACGTTCACACTCCACAGAACACCACGTTCACACTCCACCACAGGACACCACGTTCACACTCCACCACAGAACACCACGTTCACACTCCACCACAGAACACCACGTTCACACTCCACCACAGTACACCACGTTCACACTCCACCACAGAAAACCACGTTCACACTCCACCACAGTACACCACGTTCACACTCCACCACAGAACACCACGTTCACACTCCACCACAGAACACCACGTTCACACTCCACCACAGTACACCACGTTCACACTCCACAGAACACCACGTTCACACTCCACCACAGAGCACCACGTTCACACTCCACCACAGAACACCACGTTCACACTCCACAGAACACCACGTTCACACTCTACCACAGAGCACCACGTTCACACTCCACCACAGAACACCACGTTCACACTCCACCACAGAACACCACGTTCACACTCCACAGAACACCACGTTCACACTCCACAGAACACCACGTTCACACTCCACCACAGTACACCACGTTCACACTCCACCACAGAACACCACGTTCACACTCCACCACAGAACACCACGTTCACACTCCACCACAGAACACCACGTTCACACTCCACCACAGTACACCACGTTCACACTCCACAGAACACCACGTTCACACTCCACCACAGAACACCACGTTCACACTCCACCACAGTACACCACGTTCACACTCCACAGAACACCACGTTCACACTCCACCACAGAACACCACGTTCACACTCCACAGAACACCACGTTCACACTCCACAGAACACCACGTTCACACTGCACCACAGAACACCACGTTCACACTCCACCACAGTACACCACGTTCACACTCCACCACAGAACACCACGTTCACACTCCACCACAGAACACCACGTTCACACTCCACAGAACACCACGTTCACACTCCACAGAACACCACGTTCACACTCCACAGAACACCACGTTCACACTCCACAGAACACCACGTTCACACTGCACCACAGAACACCACGTTCACACTCCACCACAGTACACCACGTTCACACTCCACCACAGAACACCACGTTCACACTCCACCACAGAACACCACGTTCACACTCCACAGAACACCACGTTCACACTCCACCACAGAACACCACGTTCACACTCCACCACAGAACACCACGTTCACACTCCACAGAACACCACGTTCACACTCCACCACAGTACACCACGTTCACACTCCACCACAGTACACCACGTTCACACTCCACCACAGAACACCACGTTCACACTCCACAGAACACCACGTTCACACCCCACCACAGAACACCACGTTCACACCCCACCACAGAACACCACGTTCACACTCCACACAGAACACCACGTTCACACTCCACCACAGAACACCACGTTCACACTCCACAGAACACCACGTTCACACTCCACCACAGAACACCACGTTCACACTCCAGCACAGAACACCACGTTCACACTCCAGCACAGAACACCACGTTCACACTCCATAGAACACCACGTTCACACTCCACAGAACACCACGTCACACTCCACCACAGAACACCACGTTCACACTCCACAGAACACCACGTCACACTCCACCACAGAACACCACGTTCACACTCCACCACAGAACACCACGTTCACACTCCACAGAACACCACGTTCACACTCCACCACAGTACACCACGTTCACACTCCACCACAGAACACCACGTTCACACTCCACAGAACACCACGTCACACTCCACCACAGAACACCACGTTCACACTCCACAGAACACCACGTTCACACTCCACCACAGAACACCACGTTCACACTCCACCACAGAACACCACGTTCACACTCCACAGAACACCACGTTCACACTCCACCACAGTACACCACGTTCACACTCCACCACAGTACACCACGTTCACACTCCACCACAGAACACCACGTTCACACTCCAGCACAGAACACCACGTTCACACTCCACCACAGAACACCACGTTCACACTCCACAGAACACCACGTTCACACTCCACAGAACACCACGTTCACACTCCACAGAACACCACGTTCACACTCCACCACAGAACACCACGTTCACACTCCACCACAGAACACCACGTTCACACTCCACCACAGAACACCACGTTCACACTCCACCACAGAACACCACGTTCACACTCCACCACAGTACACCACGTTCACACTCCACCACAGAACACCACGTTCACACTCCACCACAGAACACCACGTTCACACTCCACCACAGAACACCACGTTCACACTCCACCACAGAACACCACGTTCACACTCCATAGAACACCACGTTCACACTCCACAGAACACCACGTCACACTCCACCACAGAACACCACGTTCACACTCCACAGAACACCACGTTCACACTCCACCACAGAACACCACGTTCACACTCCACCACAGAACACCACGTTCACACTCCACCACAGTACACCACGTTCACACTCCACCACAGAACACCACGTTCACACTCCACCACAGAACACCACGTTCACACTCCACCACAGAACACCACGTTCACACTCCACCACAGAACACCACGTTCACACTCCATAGAACACCACGTTCACACTCCACAGAACACCACGTTCACACTCCACAGAACACCACGTTCACACTCCACCACAGAACACCACGTTCACACTCCACAGAACACCACGTTCACACTCCACCACAGAACACCACGTTCACACTCCACAGTACACCACGTTCACACTCCACCACAGAACACCACGTTCACACTCCACAGAACACCACGTTCACACTCCACCACAGAACACCACGTTCACACTCCACCACAGAACACCACGTTCACACTCCACAGAACACCACGTTCACACTCCACCACAGAACACCACGTTCACACTCCACCACAGAACACCACGTTCACACTCCACCACAGAACACCACGTTCACACTCCACAGAACACCACGTTCACACTCCACCACAGAACACCACGTTCACACTCCACCACAGAACACCACGTTCACACTCCACAGAACACCACGTTCACACTCCACAGAACACCACGTTCACACTCCACCACAGAACACCACGTTCACACTCCACCACAGAACACGACGTTCACACTCCACCACAGAACACCACGTTCACACTCCACAGAACACCACGTTCACACTCCACCACAGAACACCACGTTCACACTCCACAGAACACCACGTTCACACTCCACCACAGAACACCACGTTCACACTCCACAGAACACCACGTTCACACTCCACCACAGTACACCACGTTCACACTCCACCACAGAACACCACGTTCACACTCCACCACAGAACACCACGTTCACACTCCACAGAACACCACGTTCACACTCCACCACAGAACACCACGTTCACACTCCACCACAGAACACCACGTTCACACTCCACAGAACACCACGTTCACACTCCACAGTACACCACGTTCACACTCCACCACAGAACACCACGTTCACACTCCACAGAACACCACGTTCACACTCCACAGTACACCACGTTCACACTCCACCACAGAACACCACGTTCACACTCCACAGAACACCACGTTCACACTCCACCACAGAACACCACGTTCACACTCCACAGAACACCACGTTCACACTCCACCACAGTACACCACGTTCACACTCCACCACAGAACACCACGTTCACACTCCACCACAGAACACCACGTTCACACTCCACAGAACACCACGTTCACACTCCACCACAGAACACCACGTTCACACTCCACAGAACACCACGTTCACACTCCACCACAGTACACCACGTTCACACTCCACCACAGTACACCACGTTCACACTCCACCACAGAACACCACGTTCACACTCCAGCACAGAACACCACGTTCACACTCCACCACAGAACACCACGTTCACACTCCACAGAACACCACGTTCACACTCCACCACAGAACACCACGTTCACACTCCACAGAACACCACGTTCACACTCCACAGAACACCACGTCACACTCCACCACAGAACACCACGTTCACACTCCACAGAACACCACGTTCACACTCCACCACAGAACACCACGTTCACACTCCACCACAGAACACCACGTTCACACTCCACAGAACACCACGTTCACACTCCACCACAGTACACCACGTTCACACTCCACCACAGTACACCACGTTCACACTCCACCACAGAACACCACGTTCACACTCCAGCACAGAACACCACGTTCACACTCCACCACAGAACACCACGTTCACACTCCACAGAACACCACGTTCACACTCCACAGAACACCACGTTCACACTCCACAGAACACCACGTCACACTCCACCACAGAACACCACGTTCACACTCCACAGAACACCACGTTCACACTCCACCACAGAACACCACGTTCACACTCCACCACAGAACACCACGTTCACACTCCACCACAGAACACCACGTTCACACTCCATAGAACACCACGTTCACACTCCACAGAACACCACGTTCACACTCCACAGAACACCACGTTCACACTCCACCACAGAACACCACGTTCACACTCCACAGAACACCACGTTCACACTCCACAGAACACCACGTTCACACTCCACCACAGAACACCACGTTCACACTCCACCACAGAACACCACGTTCACACTCCACAGAACACCACGTTCACACTCCACAGAACACCACGTTCACACTCCACCACAGAACACCACGTTCACACTCCACCACAGAACACCACGTTCACACTCCACCACAGAACACCACGTTCACACTCCACAGAACACCACGTTCACACTCGACCACAGAACACCACGTTCACACTCCACAGAACACCACGTTCACACTCCACCACAGAACACCACGTTCACACTCCACAGAACACCACGTTCACACTCCACCACAGTACACCACGTTCACACTCCACCACAGAACACCACGTTCACACTCCACCACAGAACACCACGTTCACACTCCACAGAACACCACGTTCACACTCCACCACAGAACACCACGTTCACACTCCACCACAGAACACCACGTTCACACTCCACCACAGAACACCACGTTCACACTCCACAGAACACCACGTTCACACTCCACCACAGAACACCACGTTCACACTCCACCACAGAACACCACGTTCACACTCCACAGAACACCACGTTCACACTCCACAGAACACCACGTTCACACTCCACCACAGAACACCACGTTCACACTCCACAGAACACCACGTTCACACTCCACAGAACACCACGTTCACACTCCACCACAGAACACCACGTTCACACCCCACCACAGAACACCACGTTCACACTCCACCACAGAACACCACGTTCACACTCCACAGAACACCACGTTCACACTCCACAGAACACCACGTTCACACTCCACCACAGAACACCACGTTCACACTCCACAGAACACCACGTTCACACTCCACAGAACACCACGTTCACACTCCACCACAGAACACCACGTTCACACTCCACCACAGAACACCACGTTCACACTCCACAGAACACCACGTTCACGCTCCACCACAGAACACCACGTTCACACTCCACAGAACACCACGTTCACACTCCACCACAGAACACCACGTTCACACTCCACCACAGAACACCACGTTCACACTCCACCACAGAACACCACGTTCACACTCCACCACAGAACACCACGTTCACACTCCACAGAACACCACGTTCACACTCCACCACAGAACACCACGTTCACACTCCACCACAGAACACCACGTTCACACTCCACAGAACACCACGTTCACACTCCACAGAACACCACGTTCACACTCCACCACAGAACACCACGTTCACACTCCACCACAGAACACCACGTTCACACTCCACCACAGAACACCACGTTCACACTCCACCACAGAACACCACGTTCACACTCCACAGAACACCACGTTCACACTCCACAGAACACCACGTTCACACTCCACCACAGTACACCACGTTCACACTCCACAGAACACCACGTTCACACTCCACAGAACACCACGTTCACACTCCACAGAACACCACGTTCACACTCCACCACAGAACACCACGTTCACACTCCTCCACAGAACACCACGTTCACACTCCACCACAGTACACCACGTTCACACTCCACAGAACACCACGTTCACACTCCACCACAGAACACCACGTTCACACTCCACAGAACACCACGTTCACACTCCACAGAACACCACGTTCACACTCCACCACAGAACACCACATTCACACTCCACAGAACACCACGTTCACACTCCACAGAACACCACGTTCACACTCCACCACAGAACACCACGTTCACACTCCACCACAGAACACCACGTTCACACTCCACAGAACACCACGTTCACACTCCACCACAGAACACCACGTTCACACTACACCAAAGAACACCACGTTCACACTCCACCACAGAACACCACATTCACACTCCACAGAACACCACGTTCACACTCCACAGAACACCACGTTCACACTCCACCACAGTACACCACGTTCACACTCCACCACAGAACACCACGTTCACACTCCACCACAGAACACCACGTTCACACTCCACCACAGAACACCACGTTCACACTCCACCACAGTACACCACGTTCACACTCCACCACAGAACACCACGTTCACACTCCACCACAGAACACCACGTTCACACTCCACCACAGAACACCACGTTCACACTCCACAGAACACCACGTTCACACTCCACAGAACACCACGTTCACACTCCACAGAACACCACGTTCACACTCCACCACAGAACACCACGTTCACACTCCACCACAGGACACCACGTTCACACTCCACAGAACACCACGTTCACACTCCACAGAACACCACGTTCACACTCCACCACAGAACACCACGTTCACACTCCTCCACAGAACACCACGTTCACACTCCACCACAGTACACCACGTTCACACTCCACAGAACACCACGTTCACACTCCACCACAGAACACCACGTTCACACTCCACAGAACACCACGTTCACACTCCACAGAACACCACGTTCACACTCCACCACAGAACACCACATTCACACTCCACAGAACACCACGTTCACACTCCACAGAACACCACGTTCACACTCCACCACAGAACACCACGTTCACACTCCACCACAGAACACCACGTTCACACTCCACAGAACACCACGTTCACACTCCACCACAGAACACCACGTTCACACTACACCAAAGAACACCACGTTCACACTCCACCACAGAACACCACATTCACACTCCACAGAACACCACGTTCACACTCCACAGAACACCACGTTCACACTCCACCACAGTACACCACGTTCACACTCCACCACAGAACACCACGTTCACACTCCACCACAGAACACCACGTTCACACTCCACCACAGAACACCACGTTCACACTCCACCACAGTACACCACGTTCACACTCCACAGAACACCACGTTCACACTCCACCACAGAACACCACGTTCACACTCCACAGAACACCACGTTCACACTCCACAGAACACCACGTTCACACTCCACAGAACACCACGTTCACACTCCACCACAGAACACCACGTTCACACTCCACCACAGGACACCACGTTCACACTCCACAGAACACCACGTTCACACTCCACCACAGTACACCACGTTCACACTCCACAGAACACCACGTTCACACTCCACAGAACACCACGTTCACACTCCACCACAGTACACCACGTTCACACTCCACCACAGTACACCACGTTCACACTCCACAGAACACCACGTTCACACTCCACAGAACACCACGTTCACACTCCACAGAACACCACGTTCACACTCCACCACAGAACACCACGTTCACACTCCACCACAGGACACCACGTTCACACTCCACAGAACACCACGTTCACACTCCACCACAGTACACCACGTTCACACTCCACAGAACACCACGTTCACACTCCACAGAACACCACGTTCACACTCCACCACAGAACACCACGTTCACACTCCACCACAGAACACCACGTTCACACTCCACAGAACACCACGTTCACACTCCACCACAGAGCACCACGTTCACACTCCACAGAACACCACGTTCACACTCCACAGAACACCACGTTCACACTCCACCACAGTACACCACGTTCACACTCCACAGAACACCACGTTCACACTCCACCACAGAACACCAAGTTCACACTCCACCACAGAACACCACGTTCACACTCCACCACAGAACACCACGTTCACACTCCACAGAACACCACGTTCACACTCCACAGAACACCACGTTCACACTCCACAGAACACCACGTTCAAACTCCACCACAGTACACCACGTTCACACTCCACCACAGAACACCACGTTCACACTCCACAGAACACCACGTTCACACTCCACCACAGAACACCACGTTCACACTCCACAGAACACCACGTTCACACTCCACCACAGAACACCACATTCACACTCCACCACAGAAGACCACGTTCACACTCCACCACAGAACACCACGTTCACACTCCACAGAACACCACGTTCACACTCCACAGAACACCACGTTCACACTCCACCACAGAACACCACGTTCACACTCCACCAGAGAACACCACGTTCACACTCCACCACAGAACACCACGTTCACACTCCACCACAGAACACCACGTTCACACTCCACAGAACACCACGTTCACACTCCACCACAGAACACCACGTTCACACTCCACAGTACACCACGTTCACACTCCACCACAGAACACCACGTTCACACTCCACAGAACACCACGTTCACACTCCACAGTACACCACGTTCACACTCCACAGAACACCACGTTCACACTCCACCACAGAACACCACGTTCACACTCCACCACAGAACACCACGTTCACACTCCACCACAGAACACCACAAGTCCTTTCTGCCCACACTGGTGCCGTCCTCTTTTATCCAGCGGGGGAGAAGTAGATGAGTGAAGAGAAGAGGAGGGGGAGAATGCAGTCAAAAATTCCATGCAACGTCAGAGGGGACACCAAAAGTAAACCAAAAACATTCAATGCCTATCCTCCAAAGGAAAAGTGAAGGGCGGGGTGGGTTGGTAGGGATGGATGAGACAATCAAAAGGGTGACACTGATCAAGATTTACTGTGTTCATTAACGGCCCTGTTACATGACAGCTCCTTTTGTACAGGTCCTCAAACGTAACTTTAAAATATAAAAAAGAGATTGGTCTAAGGTGGCACATATCATTTGGTAGTGAGAAACAGAAGATGCCAGTGAGGATACCAAGAAAGGCACCGGTGAGAGAAGCCTTGGGCTGCAGTGTGGTCACACTTGGATTCGAGTCCATCAGTAAACACAGGCTGACTGTAATAACGAGGGAAAATCTGATCGCTGTGGGCCGCAGTGTCTAGTCTGCTGTGTGTGTGTTGGGGTGGGGGTGGGGGCATCGCATTGAACAAATGTCTGTAACATTTCTCTGCTGGCACAGAGTCTTGCCCCGTCCCAGAGGCGGTGGATGGGCTTGGGGCACAGCTGTGGGGAGAGCGCAGAGGCCCGGGGCCGAGTCCAGGACCAGGGCTCGCCTCTCCACGGCTGCGCGTCTCGGCTCGCGTGCCTCGCTGTGCTTGCCTGGAGTGGCAGGTGCTCGTGTTCCTTCCTGGTCCCCTCACGGGCTTCTCCGCGTGTGTTTCAGGAGCTGGTGGGGAGCAACCCTCCGCAGAGGAACTGGAAAGGCATCGCCATCGCGCTGCTGGTCATCTTGGTCATCTGCTCCCTGATCGTCACCTCGGTCATCCTGCTCACGCCAGGTACCCGAGCTCTCGCCCCCCCCTGGGACCCGGCCTCCCCTGCAGCGCTCTCCGCCTGCCTGTCCCTGCCATGCTGCATTCTCAGCAGGCTCTCAGAGGAGTGAATGATGCCACGTCTTTTCCATGCAGACCCCCCTTATGGGCTGTGGATTGGTTTATGTGGTTGGTGACTAGGGCGCAGGCTTGGCATATTAAAAATCACAGTAGATGCTCGTGTCAGATGAACTTACAAACCACGCATGCGAGAGGAGCCCAGACAAGCCTCATGGCAGAGTTAGGTGTCCACACTGGGTTTAGACACACCCCTGGGCAGACGGGCATCTGTGTGCAGCTGGCACCGCACAATTCCACCCTCTAGAAACAGACTGTATGAGCAGCAGACACCAACATGGAAAGAAAAACAGATATCACCAAGTGAAAAAAATAGCACTGAAACACACACAAAAAAATAGGTACCAAATGGCTTCTTTGTCTAGTTTGGTATCTGCTAAGAAAAAAAAACAAACACTGTATAGACCAATGTCCCTTATGAAAATAGACGCATAAATTCTCAACAAAATGATAATGAACTAAATTTAGCAACACATAAACAAGACTACGTGATATGAATAAATGAGATTTATCCAAGGGAAAAAATTTGGCTTAACATATAAAAATCAATCCATGTAATTTACTCCTATGAGAAAAAGGATAAAATCTGATCGATTATTTCAACAGACACAGAATAAGCATATAACAAAAACCTAAAAGCTTTTTCATGATCTAACATTCAACAGCTGAAAATAGAAATGTCCTTAACCTGATAAATACAATCTATTTAAACACACACACACACACATACACACGCGTGTGCACACGCGCACACACACACACACACACGCAATGAACTATGACCACATTGCCCTGTCAACCTTCGTGGCCCTCTGTCCCATGGGGATCCCTGCTCCAGCAGAGCCTGCCTTAGGCTCCTGGTTTTTAATGGAGGGATTATTGTGACCTGAACTTACAAAGGGAAGAAAGCTTTCCAGATAAAAATCTCTGTGGTACTTAAAAAAAATGTACTTTATTAATACCAACACTTCATTATAGAAAAAGAAGCAAAAATAAAAACAAAGGATGCATTGTAGAAACAAATGTTTTCATCACTTAAAAGAAATTGAAGATTTGCTTTGTGCCAGGCCCTAAGCCACAATTTCTATCTTTTTTTAGAGAGGCGTTTTTAGTATCTTTAAGCATTTGTACAAAGGAGATGCCATTCAACAAGACGAATTATGAGTACAACGTGCAGCCACCGATATCACTGCCTGCAGCGTGCTCATCCACCCCTCCGCCCTCACAGGTCCTATCTTTAAAAAGAAAGGAGCTGTGTGCACGGAGAAGAGTGCCTTGAGGCATGGCCCCAGTTTCCTGATGACAGAAATGGAGTCATGGTCAACTCTCAAGAAAATGTCCCACAGGAGTGCCAGCACAGTGACATCCACTGTCGCCCAGACAGAGCCCAGGCAGAGAAGGTTCCAGAGAGATTTCTCTAGAGAGATAAATGTGGCTGTGTTGTGGAGGACTCTTGAGCTTGGGGGTAGGGGGAGCGCTCCCTGCACATGCAGCTTCCGCCACTCCTGTCTCTGGACTAAGAAATCCCAGTGGACAGGCCGTGCGGCTGGACAGCCCACTTCGGAATCAGGTCAGAAAGTCCCCAGGGCTCACGCTGGGATCTGCAGAGACGTCACCAGGGCCTTCCATTTCATGGCTGTTGATAATGCGGCATGTCATAAGTTTATTCTCTCATAATCTGTCGAGGAAATGGCAACAGGGCCACTGCAGTAACCAACCACTGAGCTGAGCTGAGGCACTGGTGGGACTGACACCCATGCTCTGTCCAGGCACCCTGGCAGGAGCCACCCTGGCCTGCCCCAAAGCCACGCCCTACCCTGTCCATCATTCCTGGGAGAGGCTGTGGGACGCCGGGCCTCGGGACCCCTGACCTGATGGGCTGGCATTGCAAGTGTCCCCTGCACTCTTCTAAAGTGGGCATATGGAGCAGGCAACTGTGACTTCATAGGAAGAGCGTAAAACAAGCGAGCCTCCACAGACACAGTAATGCAGACATGTTGCCTCCCGGTCGCCAGCTGAACCAGACTTTCTGAACTCTTGTATTTATAACAAAACCTGTTTTTATGTTAATACAAACGCCCTTTGTTTCCTATTAATTTTTAATTAAAGACTCCATATTTGCTTTAAAAAGTATTCCAGGACCAGGAGGGTGGCTAGTGGTAGAGTGCTTGCCTAGCATACCGAGAGCCCTGGGTTCAATTCCGTGGAAAAAGCCAGAAGTGGTGTTGTGGCTCAAGTAGTAGAGCCCCAGGAAGGTCACCAAAAAAAATATTCTAAGCCAAAGGAATACATTCCGGTGAACCCCAACATGGCAGAGGGGGAGGCATCTCTACTGTGGAGCGCTTTCCCCAGCTCACCGTAGCTTCTGTGACCTCTGAACTTTGAACACTCTGAGTACATGGCATCTGCCATCTAACTGCCCACGTGGCTTTGATGTGACCATTTTAACCTGAGCCACTCGTGTTTCCTTCCTTGCTGTTTCTGCCCCGTGTCCTGTTTTGTGGGGTCAGAAGGTGTGATGCCATATGGCATCCAACAATGCCACTTCTTCCACACACGCACGCACACACGCACACACACACACGCCAGCCTCTCACCTGCCCTGCAGACAGAGTAACTACACTGAGCAGCCGCACTGTACAACATGATCCGCTAGCGGATGAGACTTAGGTCTACTTATAAAATCTCTAGAGATATTCTCAAGTGTTCTCTAAAGATTTTACTATTAACAATGTAACTGTTTGACAAATCCCCCTGGGGGAAAAGGAGCCAAAGAAGTGTATGTGGAAAAAGAAGTGGGACCCTTGATAGACTGCCAGGGAGGAGACGTGGGGGAGAAGGACGGAAGGTGCCGCTCTGACCAGGCCGCATGCCGCATGCACATGGATGTGTGAATTACCCAGCCCCATAAAGCCAAGTCTTCCACAGTGACTCATGTCACCACCTACCTGGCTTAGGAGGCTAGGAGGACAAGGGCGGGGAGAAGAAGTTCAACAGGAAAACAGAGAGACAGTTTAGATTCCTTAAAGCGTTATGAGAAACTCTAGAGTAGATGGTCTTGAAACGGTAGATAATTAGGAATTTTCAGATGTAATATGTAACCATTTTAAATGTAAAGATTTAGTAGTCACTATAAAAGCAATTCAGATAGGCTGTAAAAGAAATGTGAAAGAAGTCAATGATTCGGAAGATGAGCTCAAGAAATTGTGCAATTCCCCTCAAAAGCATGAAGGTCGGAAGTTAAGAAAGGCTGTGGCCGCTGGCCCTGCAAGCAATGCACGGCCTGCTGGAAATCTGGAGCAAAGAGAAGGATGCAGGCGCAAGGTTGGCTCTGTTATTGGTCATTTTCTTCATGCAGCTCTCAGCTGGAAAATGGGCAGACTTTAATCCAGGCCTGGAAAAGGAAACCCCCAAGTCACATTCCAGCTCATCCGGTGTCAGGAGAGACTCCTCCATCTCCAGCGACTTCCTGTCCCTGCTGCTGTCTGCGTTTCCTGAAAGTACTGCACCCTGACAGCCTCGACCCTTGCAGCCCTTTCCGGCTTGGACGGTCTTTTCTCCCCCTTCGTCTCGGCGAAATGCTCTTTCTAGAGAAGGTCTTCCCAGCGCGCCTCCCACATTCCCGCTCCCCCGTCCCCTAAATGTGAGAGCAGCTGGTGGCCTGGCTGGCCTCTCAGTGCTGGGGTGGCTGTGAACCGGCTCTGCCGTTCCTCCAGCTCCTCCGGGCATTCAGGTCCCCCAGATCTGTGGACTTCTCAGAGTCTCCTCTAAGGACTGTCAGCCGGGGCCTCGGGGCTCAGCACGGATCGCTCGGCACAGTGGCACTCACTCGTCGTGGCCTTGAATGGTTGGGACGTGAGTCAAGTCGTGAGCTCAGGCATCGCTCAGCTGTGGATGTGGCACGTGGTGCAGCGGGACCAGCAGTGAGGGCCTCGGGAGCTGGCGGTGCTCACGGAAAAGCCCCATTTCCTTTACATGGATTTCAAAGGGCCAGACACCTGTGACTGGGGCTCCTAGCAATTCGGGAGGCTGAGAGCAGGATTGTGACTCAAGACCAACCAATGGAAAAGCATCCCCTGCTGGGCACAGGGGCACCCATGCCACCCGAAGCCATGTGGGAGGATGAGATTGGGAGGGTTGTGTTTCCAAGACAACTGTGGCAAAGACGCCCGTCTCACCAGAACAGGTTAGGTGTGGTGGCAGCCGCCTGTCACCTCTGCCACAACACGAAGCTGCTCATAGGCGGATCACAGTTCAGGCATTCACCAGGGCAGGCAGGGAGGCCTTAGTTCAAACATAACTAGTGTGGAGAAGATGCTGAAGGATTGGACTCAGTACTTTGCTAGCAACCATGGGGTCTGAATTCAAGCCCCAATACTGATGGACAGAGAGGGGGGAAGAAAGAGGGGGGAGAGAGAGAGAGAGAGAGAGAGAGAGAGAGAGAGAGAGAGAGAGAGAGAGAGAGAGAGAGAGAGAGAAAGACAACTGTGGACACACGTGTATGTGCTATGTCACAAGCTGTCCCTACATGTTAGTGTCCATGTTTTCTTAAATGTCTTTAAAAGTAAAGTGACACTCTTTTTTAATGGAACACATTTGGACAGTGAGATTGCTTAAATGGTAGTTTTGCATTGTTTTTCTTAGTAGACATGTTGCCTGAATATGTGGGCTGCAATTATCCTTGAATAGAAAAGATTAAAGAGGTGAAACGTAAATGGTATCTACCTCATGTTATAACTTCATTAGCTTTAAACAGCACTACTAAGGGATCTTTCTTTTGAATATTTTTATTCTCCTTAAGTAGTTGTACAAAGGAGTTGCCATTCAATAAAGCGGTTTATGAACTGATCTTGATCAATGTCACCCCCACTCAACCTTATTACCACCCCTCAGCTCACTCCTTCCTGAAAGAAAAAAATAATCTGTACTTAGTAATCTAAACTTCTCATTTGGTGTCTGCTTTCCACGTGGAAATGCCTCACTGTTTAAGCTGTGTTGTTTCCTAGGCTGGCTTCAGTGCTGGCTTCAGTGGCAGTGAGGGAAAGAGCTTGGCTTAGTTAACCGTCTTGTATAAACTAAGCACTGGAGGAGGCTGAGCTGGCTAACATCACACCTCACCGCAAGGTGGCCTTGATTCACCTCCTTCCAAAGTTTTCAAGAGAGTTCATGCACAATAATTCCATTTGATCACCGAGAAAACAAGCAACACACAAATTCTGACATTCATCAGAAATGGGCGCATTGAGGTAGAGGTCCCCGGTGTGAGAGGAGAGGTTTGCTGGCTGGCAGGCCCTGTGCGGCCACCTCTGGACAGCCTTGGACGCATGGGTTTTGTGTCTCTAATGGAGCGGGCCTGCTCTGAGGGGCTCTGACTCCCCAGCCTCTAGCTCTGGAGATAGGATCAAAGCTGCTACGTTTTAGTTTCTCCCACGGAGCCATGAGCTGAGTGCCCTGGCAAGGAGACTGCTTCAGTGTCTTTGTGGTCCTGTGGAAGATGCCAGCTCTCAGGCAGGCATGTGGAGATGAGATGCCCGCTCTCGGGCAGGCATGTATGTGGTGACCAGATGCCCGCTCTCGGGCATGCACGTGGAGATGGAATGCCCGCTCTCAGGCATGCACGTGGAGACGGGATGCCTGCTCTTAGACATGCATGTGGAGATAAGGCAAGGCCGACCTGAAGCCTGGCTTATGGACGTTTGTGTGTAATTCTATCTGAAGAAGATGTAGCCCAAAGATTGCCAGGAACAAATGGTGCTGTGGAGAACAAACACCTAGTATGGATGTATGGATGTATGTTTGAGTTTTCTACATTGCTGTGACATCCATAGTCAGTGGCACTGAATAACTATTTGGTGAAGGAATGCTTCCACAGGTTACATTCTGGACACTGTGTGTGTGTGTGTGTGTGTGTGTGCGTGCGTGTGCGTGCGTGCGTGTGCGTGTGTGTGTGTGTGTGCGTGTGTGTGTGCGTGTGTGTGTGCGTGCGTGTGCGTGTGCATGCGTGTGCGTGTGTGTGTGCGTGCGTGTGTGTGCGTGTGTGTGTGCGTGTGCCCTGACCATGCCACCCCATTCAAAAATCAGCCTGGGTTGAACTGGGATCCCCCATATTTAAGCGGGTGGGCTGTGAGGGAGAGTGAGGAAGCCCTTGGAATCACGGTCTCCTTGTTGCAGGTGTGGGCCATTTAAGTTTTTCAGAAAGCAAGACTAGCTTTCCATTCAACTGTAGAAATGGCGTTTGACCCTACATGCTATTTCTCAGTGGCAATCGCCTATCTTACACCTGCTTCCTTTAACGGTTGATAAAACGTTCACTATCTCACTTTTTTTTTTTTTCCTAGCGGAAGATAATAGTCTGTCTCAAAAGAAGAAGGTCACCGTGGAAGATCTTGGCAGTGACGAGCTGAAAATCCACGACCCAGAGGCGAAGTGGATAAGTGGTAAGTTCAGATGCCCGAGCCCCGAGCCCCTCACTGCCCTCGCTGCTGCTCCACGGCCTGGCCTTGTGGTTCCTGTGGTGGTTTGTGAGGACTTCCATGGGCTTGGAGGCTGTGGAGATTATCACGTGTCATTCTCATCTGAGAAGCTGGCATTAAAGGCGGCTTGTTCTGCGTGTCACCACACAGGCCTGGTGAGGACTCAGCTGCTGGAGAGAGGGGCCTGCCCGGGGGCTGCTTCCTCCTGTGTCTCCTCCAGGAGCCATTATTCCCCAGACAGAGATGAGCACGTTGCTAGGTGACAGGGCCCCAGGTTCCTGAGCGGCTGTGTCTTCTCCCGGGTTCTGAAGGGCTTCGGTGCTTTTTCTCTCACTGTGGCCGCAGGAGCCAGCAGTGGCCTGGCCCTCTAGGACACTGCTGAATACAGATGCTGAGAAATTTGCCTCAGACAGGACCACATTTAACGTTGCTTGTTTGGGGGATATTTTTGGCATAAATACCAAAGCTAAATGGAATGAGAGGCGGAGAGGCAGCCTGCTCTTCTCACCCCTGGCGTGATGGCCTCCCTTCCGGGGTCCCCTCACCCGGTAGCATTCAGGGGAAGAAGATGCCGGCACTGGCCTTACCCTCTCCTGGCTGTGCCTTCCTGGTTTTCTCTGCCACTGGTGTTTACGTTCTGTCTTCGCCTCTGTGGAATGCTCTTGAAAGCCAGGCCTTGCGTCAGGGAACATTCCAGGACGATGTTGCAAGTCCAGTTCCAGTCCTTGCTTCATAACAAGTGAGGGGCGAAGGGCCTTTCTGAAGTTGTGAAGCTAGCCGGCAGGGCGGGGTGTCTAACGGCCTCTGGACTTCTACAACCATGTCCTTACAACGCCTGTGCCTTTGCAGCCTGTGTCCTCACACATCCATGTCCTTGCACATTCTCATCCTTGCCTGGACACTGTTTTGTTGAGTGACAAGGGATCCTTAGATTTTGTTGTTGCTGTCAAACTGACTCTGAAATGTTTTTCATGCTTCACAACTGCTCAGAAATCAATTAACAGTGACTTTGCCTTTGGTCTCTTACTTCAGACAACAGCCTCTCTCTTGTCTTCTACTGTGCCTTTGATATTTATTTCTGGCCTGTAGGTCATCTTACTTACCAAGGGAAGCAGTAAATGAATCGTGGAGCAGTACATTTCATAAAACCTGGAGACAGGGCTGGGGTGTGACTTAATGGTACATATAGTGCCTGCCTCGCATGCATGAAGCCCTGGGTTTGATTCCTCAGCACCACATAAGCAGAAAAAGCCAGAAGTAGTGCTGTGGTTCAAGTGGTAGAGTGCTAGCCTTGAGCAAAAGAAGCACAGGGACAGTTCAAGGCCCTGAGTTCAAGCCCCAGGACTGGCAAAAAATAAAAAGTAAAAACAACTGGAGCTGTATCTCCCATTTTCCGCCATAATCTCACTTGTCTTGGTCACGTCCCTTCTTGGAGTCATGGTCACTAAGGGTTTATCGCTTTAGTCTTTGGAAGGATCAATGTTTTCTTTCCTTGATTCTAGGGAACTTTAGTTTTGATTGTATTGATTTTCTGCCCTAATCTATACTATTTCATTCTGTCTGCTAGTCTGGGCTTTGGCTTACTTTTCTAGAAGCTTGAGGTACATCATTAGGGTATTATTTTGAGATCTCTCTGTTTTATTGATGTTGGCACTCACACCTACCTACAAACTTTCATCTTAGGACTGCCTTTACTGTGTCCGCTGGTTTTGGATTCAGGGAACTTTTACCTCTCCTCTCTCCATGACTCCCTCAGAATTCAGCAGCAAGGGCTCAGTCTTCTTGCATTGGAATCTACCCTGTCATTTTGTATGCTGTATGGAGGTTCCTCAAAAAATTAGAAATAGATGGGCTCTAACACCCAGTGACATTACTCAGCATTATCCAAAGGAATGCAGCCAGGATGCAATGCCTGTGCACACACACACTCACATTCACCAGTCTGTGCACACGCCAACAGCCACAGAAAATGTGGCTTCTATTCTGGAATGGTATTCAGTCGTAAGAGGAATGAGATTATGTTACTTGCAGGGAGATGGATGGATCTGGAGACCATCCTATTACATAAAGTAAGCCAAGTTCAGAAGAACAAAGTGACGTCTTTCCTCTCATGCGTGGGTGCTGGCTCTGAAGGATCAAGGTACCAGAAACACATGTGGGAAAGCGTTTCTGTGGCTCGTGTGACTGAAATGTGGCGTGTGTGCGTGTCTAAGGCACTGCACCATCCTCCTTTGAGCAGTTAGCATGGCTGCAGTGAAGTCTGGAAGTAGAAGCCTGCTGGATCTGTACAGCAGGCCCCTAACTGTTCCACTGTCTCTCAAAGAACACAAATGTAACCTGACCATTTCCAAATCTGAATCCTCATTCCCTCCACACCAAACCACCGAAAAGGAAAACACCTCCACAGCCCCCCACACCAGCCTGTGAGGAGCACACCCCTTTTGTTACTTTAACACCCCTAACTAGTGAATTTATAAGCCAGATGCCTCCTGCTCACCCTGGTGCAGGCTGTAATGGGAAGGTTCATGCTAGAAGGAGTGGAAGACATTTCATAGAGCCAACCCACTCTACCTACACAGAGCCCTCCCTTTCGTCCACAGAGAGACACGTGTGGTCCAGAGCCCCTGTGAATCATTAGAACGCGAGGCCTGGCTCTGGATGCTAAGACCCCCGAGTCTGGTGAGGCTTCTGCACACCACCTCCTCAACAGATGGATTTGCTTTTGTGGAATTGCCTTCTGGCTGAGGTGAACCATGGTAAACCTCATGCCCCGAGCTTAGAGCAAGCAGAGGCCTCTCTCATCCTTCTGAGGACACACGCGCGCACACACACACACACACACACACGCACACACACGCACACACATGCACACACACACACGCACACACACACGCACACACACACACGCATGCACACACATGCCCACGCACACACACACACACGCACACACACACACGCATGCACACATCTCCTCGCAGTGTCTGTTGGATCTAGGACTGGCTGGCAGCAGGATTCGCTTGCCTGCTAGCTGCGGGCACTCGCCTTCGGGTTCCTCCATCTTTTCTCTGAGGATATGGGTCTCAAGTCAAGTTGCAGCCACATGCAGCTCGCTGCCCTGGGCTCTCTCACTGTGTTTTTGCTCATTTTCACGAGTCCCACACTTGTGAGTAGAGAGCCCTCTACATCTCGGGACGCAAGACTGGAGAGAGCGTAAAATTGGAGAAAATCGCTTCCTTTGAATGTAGGAAAATGCCAGCTGGCTGGTTGATAGTGGAAAAGTATGTGTTTGAGAAGGTGCGGCTGGAGTTGAGCACAGCGTTCAAAGCATCTTGATTTCTGAAGGTGCTTCACCCTCTTTCATTATGAGAACAACAGACTCGTTTTAAAAATGAAGCTCGTGGGTCCTGTACAGGGGAAATTCAGGTTTCCAGTGAATCACGCTTCTCTGTTCATTCTCGGAGGTCACATTTTTCACTCAGAGCCATAAAGCCCTAGAAGGTCAGTGAGCAGCCATGTCCCCTCCATGTGCTGGGGTTCCCTCCATGTCCCTGTCCTCTCATGTGCTGGGGTCCCCTGGATGTCCCAGTATCCCGAGATGTCCTGGCATCCCCTCGATGTCCCATCATCTGCTCAGTGTTCCAGTGTCCCCTCCGTGTTCCAGTGTCCCCTGGATGTCCCACAGCCCCCTCGATTGTTCCTGGCTGTATTAGGCAGAACCAGAGGCCAGTGGTGAGTCTGGGCGGTGCCCAGGAGATGCAGGCCAGGAGGGGAAGTGTCTCCATGCTCAGGCAGCAGACGGAGGTTGTAGAGTGATCATTTCAAAATGTTACGCAGGCACCCATCAAGGCACATGCTGGTGATTTATCCGCGCTCCTAAAGGAACGCACAAAGTGCCCTGTGCGGACCTGGAGGGTTTCTGCTCTCTGTGCTAAGGGAGGAGAATGCCGTTGCACAGTCCAATGCAGAATGTAAAAACAAGGGAAAGGCAAGCTGGGCAGGAGGGGAGAAGAACGAAAAACTGGCACTGGCTGAGGCACAGGGTATTTTCACACTGCTTTGCTGAGTAGCAATTCCTTTGTCCTAATTTTTAATGTTAAATTGCTATTACAAGAATGATATACAGAAGGTCTATCATTTCATAAGTCAGGTGGTGAGTGCATTTCTTTCTGGACAGTGACACCGCTTCCTTTGCTCTTTCCCAATTTTCCCCATCCCCAATTTATTTTTTAGTCTGTTTACAGGGAAAAGAAAGGTTGTCTTGGCTGAGGAGCCAGTTGAGTGCAGTTAACCTGGGCCACACTGTCCCTCCCCTGCTCTGCCCAGGGCAGCTTCCCCTGTTCCCCTACCTTCCCCTGTTCTGGCTAGAGCTAGAGCTCCTTCTGCTACTCTCCCTGAAATTCCTATTGGAGTTTCCTTCAGTTCTGACAGGAAAAATGCAAAAGATGGCTGCATGTGACACCGCTGGCAATAAAAG
This sequence comes from Megascapheus bottae, assembly GCF_031878675.1. NCBI lineage: Eukaryota > Metazoa > Chordata > Mammalia > Rodentia > Geomyidae > Megascapheus > Megascapheus bottae. The sequence goes on from NC_143513.1 coordinate 83,827,000, forward strand.
CAACCAGTTGTAAGTAGAAGTAATATGGGCAGCTAGAAATACTTCCGTGTGACTTCATCCACTTCTCACCGAAACTCGGAGTCATTTCGTCATTAAAAGCGAGGAAACTGTGTACAGAGGAAGCTAAGCCACCACTGCAAAATGGCCTGGAGGGCTGTATGCCTCAGTGTCCCTCCCCGCTTGCTCTCCTCCCCACCTCTGACTCCCTGCTTCCTCTCTGATCTATGACCTCCACAAGCACATCCGGGCCACCAGGCCCTGTGAAATTTACTGCCTTTATCGCGTCTCTTTTGTAAAAGTGCTATCACTCAATTTTTCTCTGCTTCGGAAATTTTCATTCATTATTTTTGCTTGATCTCAAATAAATTCTCTCTGGATTTTCCAAGGTAAGATGAATTGCCAGCCCTCCGGGGCTGCCGTAATCCCTCTGAAATGCCAGCCAGAGCCAGGCACCGATGTCTCACACTTGTCATCTTCGCCACAGGGGCAGCTGGAGTCAAGAGGATAGAAGCCGGGGCCTAGTCAGGACAGAAAAGTCAGCGGGACTGCATCTCAATAACAAGCCAGGCGTGGTGGGGTACACCTGCCATCCTAGCTAGGACGGACGTGACAAACAGGAAGTGAGCACCCGGGCAGGAAGTACAACCGTATGTCAAAAGTAGACGGCAAAAACTCGGCTGGAGGTGTGGTGCTGTGGCAGAATGTCTGGATAGCAAATTCCAAGTCCTTAGTGCAAGGCAGCTTGAGAAGAACCTGAGATCTAGGTTCAGTCGGCTGCCCTCGAGTGGGAAGAGGCCAGGCTTGTGTGCCCCTCTCTTCTGTGGCAGCTGGAATGACAACTCAGCCCAGCTGCCCCCGTTTGAACGGTGAGCGCCACCTCTCTTCCTGAGGTGCTGCTCATCAAAGGCCTGGGTAGCTGAAGCCCAGACAACGGTGTAGTGCTGAGCCCTGCTGCTAAGACTCGTCCATCATTTGGTGACCTACGTCTCTGTAGCAAGAGACAGCCCCAAACTCCCCCAGCAAAGAGAGACCCAATCCAACTCCTTTAATTATTTTACCTTTAAGCAGCGTGGCTGCAGTGGGACAGCGTCTTTTCTTTTGGTGTGTGTGGGGAATGGGGGTAAAGGGCTTGAACTCGGGGCTTTAGACTTGCTAGACATGTGCTGTCCCCCTGGAACCGTGATTCCGGCCCTTTTTGCTCTGGTTAGATTTGAAATAGGATATGGCTTTCCTCCAGGCTGATTCTCTTCCTTACACTCTGTGCTGTAGCTGCGACGACGAGTTCATGGCGCCACACTGGACTTGTGTGGACAGGAGGTCTTGTGGACTTAGCCCCGAGTCCTGATCCCCCCCGTCTCCATGTCCCAGCCACAAGCCACCACTGCCCCATGCAGAGCTGGCAGTGGGACAGCCAGGCCCAGTCACTGGTCCTGGTGGAGTCTTGTCAACGTTTGGTACCCACACTGCCCTCCAGCTGTGACGACCTGGCCTCTACCTCCAAGTAGTTTAGACTCCAGGCTTGAGTGACCACAGCTGGACCGTCCACAGCTCCAGTGACCACAGCTGGCTCTGCCAAGGAGTTTTTCCAAGGGCGGTGAGGCTGCGTAGGGATTTTCCCAGCACCCTCTCTGCCACCCCAGAGTGGGCGTGCAGGAGAGGCTCGTGGGCACGCCATGAGGGCCTCAAGGCAGGAGACTGGGCAGCCCTTCCCCAGGCAGGGCTACGAGTCTAACCACAGCAGAGCCCTGGTCACCCAGCCGCCTGTGCACCAGGACTCCCGACCTTGTTTGGCCTTCGTTACCCCCAGATGGAGAAGGAGGACGGGGGTGAGGCCGGCATGCGGCAGAGCTCGGCGCGGGGTGCGTGTCTCCTCGGCGCCCGCACACGCCTGCTGCTGGAAGTACCCACAGGAAAGCCCGTCGTTAGACACCGCATCCTGCACCGCAGTGACCCACACGCCACATTATCATTTATTGCCTCAATTAAATCACCCCACCTCGTCCTTAACCCAGCAACCTGCTGGAGCCTAATTAATTATCATTGACACCGTCTCAAACACGATCACCCTCTTAATGAATAAAAAAGAATCACTCGACATCTTCACCGCCGAGTGCAATCCCCCACGGCCCATCGGCTGTCTGCCGACTTCACCCACCGCCCGGGCACGCCCTGTCTCACCCCCCTGCCCTTCACAGGACGCCTCTGGAGGCCAGAGTGCATCACAGCCCTCCCAGGACAGAGCTGCCGAGGAATAAAGCCTCTGCCAGCAACCATTGACTGAATTACTTGTTCGGCTTGGGGGCAAATGATGTTTCCACAAAAAGACTTGGGAGACATGAATTTCCTGTTGATTGCAGACCTCACGGGGTGCTTTCCATGCATGGTGACCGTGGGGGCTAGAAGAAGCATGCACACTGTTATAGAGTGGCACCTGTAAACCTGCCTGCCTGGGGGCTGAGAAGGGAGGAGTGTGGTTCAAGGCCAACCTGAGCTAAAAGGTGGGCAAGACCCCGCCTTGACCAAAAGCAGGGTGCAGGGGTGCATGCCTTTCAACCTGGAAGTGTACACAGGTAGACCACAGTCCAGGCACACAGCCAGGCAGGAAGGAAGACCCTCTCTCCACGAAAGTGCTGGAGTGTGGCTCAGCAGGAGAAGGCCTCACAAGTACAGAACTCTAGCTTCAAGCCCCATTATCACACACGAAGGAGCCTTTGTACACCTATAATGACAGATGTATCTGGCTCCGATTTCTTGTTTGCACGTGTCAACCGCACACGCGGTGTTTTGCACAGCCTCTTTGGACCTGTCTGTCTCTTGGCTCGTTGTCTTTTCTTCCCTACCAGGCACTGTTCTGAGTATTCTGGGTTTCTAGAAAACCTCTCTCCTTGGCCACTTCAGGGCCCAGCCCCAGATTCCGGCCTTTCACGAGGTCCCGTGCAAGCTTCCTCCTCAACCAGGGGTTGCCCATGCTGCTGCCAGCTCTGCCTGGGCCAGGGGAGGAGGAAAAATTCGCATTCACTGATGGAACCTCCAGGCTCATTTCTTAGATAGGGCTGTCACCCCACCAACGCGAGGCTGGGGAGAGAGGAGCACTGAGGCCAGAGCAGCAGTGTTTCCTGTGAACACCCATGCTTCGGGGGACAGTCCCAGGTCAGAGAGGTTAAGGCACCTGCCTTGGGTCACGCAGCTAGTATGTGGAACTGGGCTGCCACAGCTTGGTTAGGTGTCCCCTAAGATGTTAACAGCTGGGTCTGTTGTCACTGGAGATATTCAGGTGGGAGCTGCAGGTGACCTTCTGGTCACTGGAGGTCACAGCCCAGTGGAATAATCAGGTGGTCAGTTTTGCTCCACCCTGTACTTCCCCCCTGACAAGCTATCTGCTATCCTGCATCTCCAGACCAGACCCCAAACAACCATGGGGCCAGCCAGTTTCTCTTGGCTTCCCTTGGGCACCTCTGATGCTAAGCACGGGTCTGAGCCGTGTCTGTCTGTTGGTTGTCTCGGGTGTTTGCGGTGTTGGAGAGCCGCGTGCCACGTGGTTTTGTTCAGCATCCAGTCTGATTTATTCTGAATGCACCCCTAACCGCGCTGGGCCTGGAAACTTCGCCAGAGCTCAGGGAGTGCTTGGTCATGAAGCGAAGCGCAAAGGCAAAGACCAGTCCTGATGGGCAGTGGGAACGAGCTAGACCCGGGAAGGACAGACGGCGCTCCCTGGGGTTCTCGTCTCCCCTCCTGGGCTCTCAGGGCCGGCCAGCCTCTTGTCATCCAGGGCCCCCTACGAGGTGCCGAGCCGACTCTTGTCACACTTGTCCTTGGTCGTTTCCAGGCCTGGTGTCCTGAAGGCCACTGTGTAATGTTGAAGGTGAGGCATGTCTGCACCTCAGCCCTCCACAGCCTCCCGAGGCCCGGATGGGAAGCCAGAGGGAGCGTGAGCTTTGCTTTTCACCAGATGCTATCTGCTTATTTCTGCTATTTGGTTCATTTTTCTGTTAGCTTCTGAACCTCGCCCAAACACACTGAGCACCAAATACAACCACGGTCCACAACACACACGCCTGTACCAGTACTGCTGCTGAGGGCTTCAGAGAGGTGTGTGTGTGTGTGTGTGTGTGCGCGCGCGCGCGCGTGCACGCGCGTGCGCACGCGCATACACACATGGAAGAGGCTGGGTGGCTCCCCTCAGCTGGTGAGAATCGACTTTTAGAGGCTGAAAGCTGAGGCGTGTAGTTCAGAGCTGGCTGTTCATGGATGTTCTCTTTTCTAACTTCCTTCTCAAGCATATGCTTGATGAAGAGGCGGAAAGGACAGGCAGGGAAGGGGACCCTTGCTTGGCCTTTAGGACGCAGTACATTGTAAGCAGCGCCACTGGTGGTGACCTCTTCATCTGGGAATGAGGAGGTCTGGGCAGACGGGGAGGGATGCTCATGGGGACCTAAACACAATCTGCCAGCTTCCTGTGGACCTCGGGGTCCTCGCCACCCCAAGAAATCGGCTTGCCCATCTCCTTGCCGGCTCCCCTTTGGGACAGGACCTCCATGTCTCTGAGCGAGGGGACTCAACGGCCATCACTGCACCACCTGAGGCCGGCTGTGAGACGCCACGGAGGCGGGTGTGCAGCTCTCAGTCTCCGTCGCCCCTGCGAGCTTGAGGACTGACGGCAGCCCCAGGAGTGTGACCTGTTCACGACTTGGGACCGTGAAGACACAGAAAGCCCAGTCTGTGTGGACAGCGGAAGGCTTATTCTAAATGTTCGTTTAAAAAGCACCAGAACCAGGGTTTTTGACCCCAGGTCCAAACCACTAGTTCCACAAGTTCCAGCCACATATCCCTCCCCACCTCCCTGATGCTAAACAAAGAAACGCGGTAAAGGGGGAGGACCTGTGCTCAGAAACACATGCAGAGAAGAGCATAATGCCACAAACAGTCTCCTGATGGGCAGGTGGGGCGGGAAAACCACGTGAAGTGGCCTGTAGCTCAAGTGGGCTTGTGGTGGACATGTCTGTGAACAACACCCTCTGTCAGCCACGAGCTCAGCAACAGAGACACACACGTGCACACACTCACACATGCACCGTCATTCGTATATACATACATTCATGCATGTGCTCACGTACGCATACCTATGTTTATACGCCCATTCATACATGTACACACTCTCATATATTCATATATACTTGTGTGCATAATGCATGCATGCATTCAGTCCTATATTCATTTACACTTACATGCATGCATTTATCTATGCATTTACACATGAATTCATGCATGTATACATGTAGTCATCACACATACATGCATGCATATATGCATGCATTCATACATGCTTGCGTGCCTTTATATGTACATTTCTGCATGAGTTTATGCATAATACATGAGTACACACACAAATGCATTCATACATTCATCCCTTGAACTGGACGTGACCCAAAGCAATCGAAACCCACGTAAATGACCTCATCAAGTATGAAATTAATTTTCCTCATATAACGAGGCCTTCTGACAGGTGACCCCCAGTTATGAAGGACCTAGACTGCCTCTTGAGAGCCCTGGGGGCTGGGAGGCCACACAGTGTATGACACTCAGCAGCCATCTTGTGTTCTAGCCCCAGTGTAGGTGTCGCACCATCCACGCCGTCTGCCGACGTCGCCACATGTCCCCAGGGGCAGAGGCTGCCCCTGGCTGGAAAGCTCCACTCTAGGTCAGTTCTAGGAGGAACGTGGGGCTTTGGCCTGCTTTCAGGAAAAGGAGAAGCATGGTTAGATGTGTGCCACGTTGGGGTTTACAGGTGACCTGCAGGCATCTCCTGCCTACGTCCATCTGCTGCCCATGTCACGGGCGCTGCTTCTCGGCTGCACAGGGCTACATTGGGTAGGATTTGTCTGGACACATGGAATCCCTGAGTGAACAGGGGGCTCAGGTAATGAGGAGGAGAAGGCAGTGTGGACTGGACCCTTGAGGCTGTCGGTGCATCTGCAGGATGCAAAGGAAGGAGGAGAAGGAAGCAAACCCAGGTGTGTTCACTGTGTCGGAGTCGTGCTCGGTCCATAAAGAGAGCTGCCCTCCGTGGGCACGGTCTCTGGAGCATGGCCTCCTGCCCTCTATGGGCACGGTCTCTGGAGCGTGGCCCCCCACCCTCCATGGGCACAGTCTCAGTAGCATGGACCCCTGCCCTCCATGGGCATGCTCTCTGGAGCGTGGCCCCCCACCCCTCATGGGCACGGTCTCTGGAGCGTGGCCTCCTGCCCTCCGTGGGCACGGTCTCTGGAGCATGGCCTCCTGACCCTCAGACTCAAAAATAGCAGAGTATTCTTTCTGAGGATGAGTAGAATTTCTTTGTGCCTGCTGTGCATTTTATTTGCCCATTGAGGGGCAGCTAGGTTAATTCCATACCCTGGCTGTGGTGAAAAGTGCTGTAATGCACATGGTTGTGCTGGTGGCTTTACTGTGCCCTGGTTTGTGAGCTTTGGGGTGCATGCCCCGGAATAGAATTCCTGTGTCGTAGGGCAGCTCTATGTTGAATTTTTTGAGAAATTTCCATACTGCTTTCTAGTGTGGCTGAACAAGTGTACATTCTCACCAGCAGTGTAATAGAGCGCCCTATTGACCACATCCCCATCTGCGTGTTATTGTTAGTGTTCTTGGTAATGGCCATTCTAGCTGAGGGGAGGTGGAATGTCAGGATTGTTTAGATTTTCATTTCCTTTATGGCCAGAGATGCTGACATTTCTTCATGTGCCTATACATGAAAAAATTTGTATTCTTCTTTTCCCCTTCTCCCTCTCCCTCCCCCTTCTTCCTTCTACTCTTTTCTTCTTACATTATGTGGGTTGCTGGGATTTTTAAGGGTTTAGTTTTTTACGTTCTCTGGATAGTCGGGTTTCTGAGTCTTGCGTAGGGCCTGGAGCATTTGATGAAACAGTGCTCTCTGGTGGCAGAGGGTGCACCTAACACCTACAGCAGCCACGCTGGCTGTAGCCTGGCTAGAGAATGGCTTGTTAGGCCAGCATTTGAAGAGACCTAAGACTTTTCTTATGCTGAATGTTGTAGCAAATAAGCATGAGGAAAGTTGCAATCTGCCTTGTTAGCTGTCTTTAGAATTTCTCCATCCCTGACCTACTAATTCACTTATTAAGTCATAACGTTACCCAGGGTGTAAATTTACCTGCCTGTCATTAATAGAAACATTAGCAACGTGACAGATTGTCACTTGAACAGGAGCGCTGCTTTGTGACAAAGCCAAGCGCCTCAATAATTATGTTTAAAGTGTACTTACTTACATGTGGTCTGGAGAGACGTGAGTACAGAGGTAGACAAACCCGGACCGACACAGGGACCCTGTTTACACAGAAGTGCTGTGTGCACTTCCTTTGGCCTCACAAGCCAGAGGCTCACCACCACGTGTCTCAGGTACGAATTTGACAATGGCTGCTGGGGACACTCATTCTTAACCAAAACTACCCAAGATGATCTTACAATGTAGGGTCACTTTTAGTTAATAAGACAGAAGACTCCCTGGAAAACACACCGTGTCGTTGTTACGTTCATTCTGTTGTGAAGCTCTCTTCTCAGATCAGGTGCTTCTGAAACTCATAGTTTGTAGACCAACACATCAGTCTCCCGCCGCTCGGCTTCCTATTTTTCCTGCAGTGTTAGCTAAAAGTTTGAGAATTTGATCTTTTCTTAGAACAAAATTTTTATTCTATTGGTTTCCACGATTGTTTTCTTATTCTTTATGCATCTCATTCTCATCTTCTGTATGTCCTTCCTTCTGCTTCAGTTTTGTTTGCTCCTATTTTGCTACTGGAAATGTCTTTGAGGTTTTCCTTTGTTTATACTAGTGTCTCCGCTATCCATTTCCCACACAAGCTGCTTTAGCTAGGCCCTACGTGTTTTATTTCCATCCATTTCAAAGCATTCTCTAATTTCACCTGCCATTTCTGCGTTGACCCATGTGTCAATTATTAGCATGCCTGCCTGTAACTACCAACAGCTCTCCGAGCTTACCTCACCCCTGCGTAACCAATTCCAGGGGTAGTCCTTGTAAGGGCAGTCCTTGTGAGTTTACTGAACCTGCTTTATGGCATAGAGCAGCCCCTATCCTAGAGAATGTTCTATGTACATGGAGAAGAATGTGTATTTTTCTCATGGTGGGTGGCATGGACTGAAGACATCTTATTTGTCCCATTGTTTTGCAGTGCTGTTTCTGTCATTTATTTCTTGCATTCTATCATGTTCCATTAAGTGTTGAAAGCAGCGCTGATATCTCTAATGAATCTGCTTAGATTACTATTACTTTCTCCCCCAGCATTTGCAGTCTCACCTATTTGGGGACACTGTTGTTCAGTGCATGCATATTTGCAGCTGCCGTGTCTTTTTGACAGATGGAATCCCTATCTTCATATCACATGCCTTGCTTTCTCTCTAATGCACATTTTTGGCTTAAATGTGACTTCATCTGCTATTATTTTAGCCAGCCTAACTCTACTTTGGTTACTATTTGCATAGTGTGTCTTTGTGTGTTCTGCCATTTGTAACTGACACATAAAATACGTCACGTATAGATAATCCATAGGCAGATGTACTATGTGTTTGTTTTCCAACATCAGTTTCTATTTAGTGATACTATCGATAAGGTAGAATTTAGGTCTGCCATTTTGCTGTTGGCTTTTCCTATGTCGCTTGTGCTTTTGGTCTACCTTTTCCCATTCCGCTCTAACTGATCTCCATCTCCTCCCAGGAGTGCTGTGTGTGGGTGAGCCTGGTTCTTATGTATTTCCATACCCCTAGATATTGATTCCTTCATTTTTCTACCATATTTATAATCGCCAATGCCCTCTGTAACTGAAATGACTTTTGCAAGTACGAGCTGGGGCATGCGACAACCCAACATGTGGGCAATGGAGACGCCAGGAAGAGACGTGGACGGTGAAGGGACAGAAAAAAATAAACTGTGCCTACAAATGAAATGAAAACTATCCCTCTGTAGTTGCCAGTTACTCAATGAGCACCAGACAAAAGAAACACAAAGATGCCTCGTTTAAAGCACATCACGTTCAAGACAGTTGAAACTCAGAGGTGACAGGCAGAGTGAAAAACAGAAACACAAATAACCCTGAACATGGGGGGTCAGCCATGCAGTGACGGCTGACCCTCAGGAGACACCACCGCAAACAGAGGGGAGAGGAACAGGAATCCAAAACACCAGCAGAAAACAGGAAGCTGGGCCTGGAAATAGATACTCAGAGACTCCTTTATGGGTAGAAACTTGATCAGGACCTGTCAATAAGAAAAGAATCACAGGGCTTGCCAGCCGGGATCTTGGAGAAGCTGCCCTCAATGGAATCGTGCTTTTGACATTTCCCCTTAGTGTCTTGCTGAACTACCTTCCGTTGCATACAGTAACGCTGACGCTGCCTCCTGGAGTAGCGCCCACCGGCGCGGTGCAGCTCGCTTGGGCAGGGCTGGCTCGCAGCTCATGAGATGTGACACACCATTAACTCTGCAGACAAGGAGAAATTGGGTATCTTAGAGCCCCTGGGAACAACACTAAAGAGAAGTGCTGGGAAGGTTTGTGTGTGTTTATCTGTTTGTTAAATTTGATACCAGCCTGGTCTTTGTCTTTTCTTGCTGAGGTTCTCCTGTGTTTCCAGGGCTTTACTCAAAAAAATCAAATCAAATCAAACAGCTGCTGTAGAATTTCCCCACTCCCCTCTAGGGCTCATGGGCTGTGGCTGTGTATTCGCGTCTCTCTTCCTGTTCGAAGGGACCTCTGTGGTGAGAGGTAAGGGCTTCCGGTGCTAAGGGAGCCAGGGAGCTGTGCCCAGGCTCCATATCTGATGCTTCTTCCCCAGCATCGCCCATGGAGAGGAGGCCTGGCTGTCCCTGAAGGGGGAGGGTGCTCCCTGCGGGGTGCTCCCGTCGCCTTAGTTAAGAATCTACTGACCAAACGTGCAGGTGTGTTTCTGGGATCCCCAGCTCCTTCCGCTGTCGGCGTGTGTCCATTACCGTTACTGTCCCGGGCTGGTTTGTTTGTGATCACCGTATGACATGTTCTGAAGGCAGGGCCGTGGGCTGCCTTTGTGGATCAACTCAAGAGCCCGGCCTGGCAGCCGCGTTCTCTGGGAACAGTGAGGAGCTGTCTGTGGGCAAGGCGGACTGTGGTTCTGTGGGGCATGGATGTAGGCATCGTACACTGGGTCATATGTGGGTCCCCTCCGATCAAAGATAGAGGGGACCGTCACTCAGCACAGCTCCTCAGCCCGTGGCCTCTGCCTGCTTCCACACTGCGTGTCCTCGGGAACTCTTCCACATCCCAGAGCTTCTACGTGTGCACCAGCTGGAGACGTAGCACAGGACACGGCACCTTCCCTGTGTGGAAAGGACGCTCCGATGGCAAAGCTCCATGTCCTTTTCTCAGAGCTAGTCAGTCGATTTCACACCAGTGTCCATCAGAAACCCAGATGAGACTTCGTGGCTCATGGGTTTTTTTTCCTTTTTCCTCTTTTGTAGATAAAGAGTTCATCTACAGAGAACGGACAGGAACTGTGATACTGAGGAACGTTGAAACCAATAACTCTACAGTGCTAATAGAAGGCAAAAGAATCGTAAGTACTCTCTCTAACCAGGGTAATTTCAGACTTGTCGCCTGCAAATCAATCGAGCAGCAAATGACGTCAGGTTGCAACTTTTAGCATAGCTGAGGAGACCATTGTACTTGGGCTCCACTGGCTGAGAGCTAGGGATGGGTAATGTGCTATTAGAATCTCACTAATTCAATCAGACGAACGCCGCCTCTGAGATGCCATCCCCGAACTCTCTGCAGGTGTCGGGAACAAGTGTTGCATGTCATCTATAATTGAAAGATGAAGTCCTGAGGCTTTGCACTGTCAGAGCACAATTGCAATAATGCCTGCACAGTACTTGAAAGAGCTCTTGCTCAATCTCACTTGAAATAAATACAGGTAATAGCATTGTAGGCGCTGTGACTCTACCTAATAATATTAAGTGATGTTTATGTTTCAAAATAAGTTCCTGAGTTGATCTGAGTGCCACAGGCTTATCGTAGAGGAAAACATGTATTCTCCGAGATTTAAGTGACATTACAATTCGGGGTTTGCGTATAGCGATATTAAAGAGATCTGAAGACAGGAGATATGTACCAAAACCCAATTGAAGAGGAATTAACTTTGTTTCTTTGTTTATAGCATAGTCACACCTGGTGGTAAGAGAAATAAATCTCCAGGTTTAAGACGCTGATCTTTTTCTTGTCTGATACATGAGGGAATTCACAGGACGAAAACAAAGCTAAGTCTATATAAAAAGCCAGAATTGAAAACAGCCAGGAATGTTGAGTGAGAACTGAAACAGGAATCAGGTACAAAGAAATCGCAGAGATTAGAAGAGCTTGGGGAAGCTTTAGTCTACTCCCGGCTACAGATGAGAGCTGGGGGAGAGTTCCATAGAGCTCCCTGTCAGTCACGCTGGGACTGGGTCTGTGTCCGGCACAGGATGGGCCTCCTCTGCGCCACCCCGTCCGGGACGCACAGGAGGCTGCTGGCTCCCGCTCAGGCCTGTTCACTTCTTTTGACTATAAATGCACCTCCCTCCCTTCCGCCCTCCCTTCCTCCCTTCCTCCCTTCCCTCTTTCCTTGCCTTCCTTTCTTTTTGGTGGCAGTACTGAGGCCTGGCTCAGGGCCTGGGCACTGTCCTTTAGCTTTTTCACTGGTGCCTGGCACCCTCTCTCTCTCTCTCTCGAGCCATGGCTCTTCTTCTAGCCTTTTGCTGCTTACTGGACAACAAGCATTTTCAGGGGCTTTCCTGCCTGGGCTGGTTTTGAACCACAGTCCTCAAATCTCAGCCCCTTGACTAAGTAGGACTATAGACATGAGTCATGAGTGCCTGGCTAAGAAAAAACAAAACAAAACGTATCTGCTACATTGTATATAAGTTTATTTGTTTATTTGAAATAGAAAAGGGAAAGGGGAAAAGATGATTGGGGGGGTTGGAGGAGGGAAATGGAGACAAAAACATGAGAAGGGATATCAATGTGTGAGAAGTGATGTACCTACTATCTGGTGAATATAACTGTAACCCCTCTATACATTACCCAGACAATAAAAATAAAATAAAATAGAAAACAAAACATTTCACTCCACCTCTCCGTCAGGCAGGCCTCTGTGAGGACAGAGGCAGTGCAGGTCAGAATTCCACTCCTCCATGAGATCGCTTTACTGAATTAAATTGTATTCTGCAAAAGAAGATCCGGGAGGGAAAATGTGCCTGCAGTTTTTTACATTAGAAAATTACCCTTGATAGGACCAATCCATTAAGAAGGTCTGAGTGGACCCATTTGAAAATGATAGCCATGCAGGAAAAGCCCTCCTGTCTATGCGGAGAGGTGAGCCACCCGCTGACAGGTCGGTGATTCAGAGATGGAGGTGCTGGGTGTCCAGCTGTCCTGTGTGATGAGGCCCAAGGGCGGGAGCCACCTCCAGTGTCCAGATCGATGGCCTGGGACCGTGTGTGTCGACTGAAGTTGTTTCAGTCTCGTCCTAAGGCAGCTCTGAGCCCGCCACAGGAACAGCAAAGCCCGCATGGCCGTGTATTAGCAGACTTGTTCCACATATCACGGTCTCTTTTACCTTAAAATGTCATTCCCGTCCACCCCCGATGCGCACAGCCCGATCAAGTCATGATTCTCCTCTCAGAGCTACATTTAAATGCTCCTAGAACCAGACTTTAAAAAAATATGAATGACTGGGAGAGAGCCAGGGAAGGGCTGGCACTGTCCGAAGGGAAATGTACTCATTATCTCACTTACGGTAACCATTAAAAAAAAATAAAGCTAAAAAATGTCACTCAGGGACCCACAACATATTTTAGGAGGTAGAGGCTCCATCTTTAAATTCCCGTGGGCCAGAGATCCATTACACGTGGTGCCTTGACTCTTCCTACCTGTGAAGGCCTGTCACTCCTGGTGACACTCACCGTGCTGGCTCCAGAGGCTGGCACCCTGGGCTGGCACCCTGGACTAGTCTGAGCAGGTGGAGGCCTGAGGCAGGGGCCGGAAGGGTCAGCATTTGTGGGTGGTGTCAGCTGCAAAGTGGCACTTTCTGGTGTTCATGTCTTGCGTATTGCTTTGTCAAGAGGGAGGTTTCCGAGGTGCTCTCTGCTCACTGGCAGGTCGTCCTGCCCTGCGAAGGTTCAGTATTCCTGTCAGCTGACATGAACCGGCAAGGGCGCGTGAGTGAGAGGAGACACAGCCGTTCCTCCTCGCTGCTCATATGCAGCGTTGACACAAAACGCAGAGCTGGGGGAGTGGCGCTGTGGATCCAGGGGTAGGGCAGTAGTCTTGAGCTGAAGGACCCAGGCCCAGAGTTCAAGTCCCACAACCGACGTAAAAAACAAAACAAACAAACAAAAAAAACGTAGAGCCGGGACTGAGACGCCCTTCCAGGGTGAGGTGCACTTTGTGGCATTTAGGGGACATGAGCGAGCCCAGGGCCCCAGGACGGTCTCCTGCCCCGGTGCTCCCCCAGCAACACCAACCCAAATGGCCTCCATCATAATTATTTTATAAGAAGCAATCGAACATGCCTCAGAAATTCCTCTTCCAGAAATTCTGAAGAGCTCTCTTGGATTTCCATGGAAAGTGACTTCACCTGAGTGTGGCCAGGCGACGGCCCAGGCTGTCCCCCAGGAAAGATCATCACGGGCTGGCTCTGTGGCTGCCTTCCCTCCTCACGGCCATGGGGTCCCTTGTGGCTGATGGGACAGGAGCAGTGAGCAGCTCTCCAGAAACACCCTCGGAGGTCCCAGGAACACCAGGCTTCTAACCTAGCTATAACTCTGCACTGCCCAGCCACAGGCGATCAGGCTGGCACGCACGTGCCATCCGCCCAGGCCTTCCTCTAAGGAAGGTCAGAAGGGTGACTGGGGGTTGTGTGTCGCCTGAGCACAGTGTTAGGCTGGAATGGAGGCTGGGCAGGCTCCGAGCGTGGGGCTGTGCCTGAAGTGAGGCTGGCTGGGAAGGAGTGCCAGAGGAGGAGGAGCGGGCCTGGGAGCACAGGAAGGAAGCACACAGCCGCAGGGAAAACCGTCATCCAGGCACCAGAGGCCAGGCTCAGACCCAGCAGCACCAAGTCCGGGCAGGAGCAATGGAAGGCAGAGTCTCACCCCCCACAAGGCACCATTGCACCAGTTTTCCAATCTGAGCCTGGATCATCTAAACGTGGCGGTTATAGGAAGAGGCACGCTCGGATTTCTAACATTCAGCCCAGTACAGGCTCTATGCCTGGAACCCTAGCTGCTCAAGAGGCTGAGATCAAAGAATCATAATCTGAAGCCAGCTTGGGCAGGAAAGCCCAGGAGACTCTTACCTCCAGTTAGCCACCAAAAAGGCAGACACGGCAGTGTGGCTTAAGTGGTAGAGACCTATCCTTTAGCAGAAAAGCTCAGAGACATCACCCAGACCTGGAGTTGAGCACCAAGATAGGCCAAAGAAAAAAAATCAAACCAAAACTAATATTCATTCTGGGATATATATATAATATAATTCCAGGATATTCTCTCCAACTATTAGTTTTAAATAACTTAAACGTGAAAACTAAACGTTACCTTATCTTCATGTTCCTAAGAAGGCTCTTTGTCGGGTCACATGATTTTTTTTTCCCTGAGAAGTGAGCCTCATTTCCAGATTGGTCTTTGAACATTTGAATCCTGAAAAAAAAGATCTTTTGAGCCTTTTCTTTACAGCATTGCCGACTCTTTCCTCCTTCCCCTCTTCCCTCCCTCCCAGAGAATGTTCCCTTCCTTTCCAGTAAAGTGCACTTAAAATGGATTTCATGCAGTTTGATGAATTTAAGCAGATTCGTGGGTCCTGCGGTTCCTGCAAACTCAGTATCACCTTCTGCTTGAGAATCCTCATAGAACAGACTTCTCAGGAGACAAGGCCATGAGCCTTTGTGAGAAACGGATGTGCAAACCTGAGAGAGCTGTGCACAGCATGTCTGTTTCCAAGTCTGTGTTTCTTAGGTGAGGAAACCACGAAAATGTGGTGTGAGTGCCACTAGGCAGTGTGAATTCCATCTCTTCACCACTTCTGTGCCCCTGCTCTAGCGTGGCTACTTCACAGTGAATCGCTGGATTGAGATCCCATGCCTGCCTGCCCTTTCCTGTTGACAAAGAAGAAGGCGATGGATACATTCTCACTTTTTCATTCAGATTGTGCCCAGTGTCTTGAGGAAGTGACTTGGCAGTGCCTTTCAAGGGTAATGAAAATATTTGTGCATTTGGGTCACTCTTGGGAGTTCTTTTCACAGATGAAGAACATCTAAAAAGCACAGCGCTGTCACGTTGTTCACAATAGTGGAAATATCCAAAACAAGAAAATGGAAAAAATGAAGTATAATGTCGCCATTAAAATAACAGCTACGAGGCTTCAGCTGTTTGGAAACTATCTCTGTCTTTGTTATTATGTAAAGATTAGAATACTTACACGTCTGTCAACAACTGTAAACCTTACCTGTGAACGCTGGAAAGGCCAAGAATTGAATGTTCAACTAAGGCAGCAGTGTGTCTTCTCAGGCACGGGGATTTTTCCAATATGATTAATTTCCAATCAGCTGCGATTTCAATGGCATTTACTCAGTGATGTTAATCAGATTCTTGAAACATCTGTCTTGAGTGTCAGCAATTCAACTTATTCCAATTGTGGGTGCCACAGCACCACGTCCAGCATTTTCTGTGATTTAATTTGAGATCAGAATCTCCGAGACTCCCTTGCCCAGGCTGCCCTGGAACTGAGATCCTCAGATCTCAGCCTCCTGAGTAGCTAGGATTATATGCATAAGCCACCAGAATCTGGCTGCAAATTCATTGTCTGACTCTTCCCAGAAAGGGGCATCATGTGGAGACTATCCTTAAACCTACCCCCAAAGAGCAAAGGAACAGGCCTGTTTCCAGTGGCCAGGAACGCCAGCTTCCCTTGAGGTTAGAGCACGAGCTCTCCCTCCACCTTCGCTGATGACTTCATTCAGTAATCGACATGAAGCACTGGACCTCTGCGCTATTCCTTTTCACCAGTTCTGCTTCAGTTAATTTCCATCGAGTGTTTCGAGTCCCACTGACCTCTGCCCCACGAGGTGGCCGGCTCAGGAGGAGAGCCTGGCTACTGCCTCATGCCCTCTCCTGTCCCCCAGCACAGGCAGGTCTGCAGGTGGCCCTCGTGGCCAGCTCTGGGGCCCAGGGGTCCACACCCACGCGCAGCCCTGGCCAGGCCTGTGGCTCTTCTCTCGTGTAGAAGTAAAACCCACAAGGGAGCAAAGTCCCTGTCCAGATCAGAGCGCAGAGCCGGCCCCGCCTACACCGCTGAAGTTCCGCTGGGCCCACCTGTTGGTGTTCACCAACGCAAAGCCTGCATTCTGACACCCCTTGGCTCTCGCAGAATCTGGCTGGGCCTGGGAGCAGCAGCCACCCCACCCCCCCCCCCCCACCCACCAGCCTCAGGCCAGCCAGCAGTGCTGTGGCAGGCAGCCTGACTTCCAGAGCCTGACCTCTGGGGTCTCACCCCATCAGTCCAGCTCCACCGCCAGCTTCTAAAGGTATTCTTCTTTCCTCTTTTTTTTTGTTCTTTTTCTGGTGATAAAGGGCACTTGTACTTGCTAGGCAGGCACGCTACCGCTTCAGCCAGGTCCCCAGTCCCTTTGCTTCCATTTTTGTTTTTGAAATAAAAAGTTCTGCAAACTTTGTCAGGGATGCTCTTAAACTTGGGATTTTCCTCATCCGTCTTCAAGTGGCTAGAATCGCACACTCAGCCAAATAAAACTCCTGGCCAGGTGAGAAGGAAAACCTGCTTCACTGTGATACGAATTACTCACGAGAGCCGGCCAGCCACGCCCACTTTCCATGGGAGATGGGGAGCTCTCTCAGTTGTGTCAGAAGTCGCTGGGGGCGCTCACCAGGGTCTGATGTGTCTGTGGAGGGCTATGAGCTGACTCTGGAACATTCCTCTCCTTTCCTGTTCATCTAACTCACAAAACTCTAGAACACACTGATTTAAAAAAACAAACCAACTCTTCATGTTTCTCACTATAAAATATACACTAACAAAGCAATAGACTTTTCACAACTATAAAACCTAAAAGAGAAATGAAGAAAATACTCAATTTATAATGATAACAACAAAACTATGTGTGTATATTATATATACATGTACATATAATTATTCATGCAACAGCACTATTATACCTGGAAGAAATAAACTACATGATCTTTGTAAGGATTGGAAGTTTTTCAAGGTAAAAATATATGTCTTAGATAAGAAGACAATATTAGAAATGTTCTCTGAAAATTAATAATCAAACTATTAGATAATCTTAATTAGAACTCCTTTACAAACAAAACTTTAGCATTGACTATTTCATGAAATGCTCTGGATTGTCACATAGAAGAATGAACAGCTGCCAGGGGCTGGCAGCTTATAACTGTGATACTAGCTACTCAGAAGGCTGAAATCTGAGGGTCTCAGTTTGAAGCAGACAGACAAGTCTTAGATAAGTCTAATATTGAACTAAGCAGCATAAAGCCTTAAGTTGGAAGTATGGCTCAAGTGATAGAGCACCAGCCTTCAGTGAAAAAGCTAAACGAGACCACAAGGCCCTGAGTTTATCCTAACTATAGACAAAATGAAGTTCCTGTGGTATTAAAGGCCCAAATACTTTTTAAACTGTTGCTTCCTTTAACACAAATGGGTCAACTTTTCAATCAAAGAAATGCAAAAAAAAATACAAAGGTAAAAGGACTGTATTTAACTGACCATAAAAGTTTAAAAATTTAGGGCCGGGAGTTTGGCCTAGTGGTAGAGTGCTTGCCTAGCATGCATGAAGACCCGGGTTCAATTCCTTGGTACCACATACATAGAAAAAAAGCTGGAAATGGTGCTGAGGCTCAAGTGGTAGAGTGCTAGCCTTGAGAAAGTCCAAGGACAGTGCTCAGGCCTTGAGCCCAAGCCCAAGACTGGCAAAAAAAAAGTTTAAAAATTTAAATATTAAGAGGAAAAGTCAGTACACAGTTCAGTGGACAATATTTGTAATCCAAGTCACAGATAGCTCTAGCCCAGCACTGAGGTGAACTCCTACCAAGGTGTTCAGGAGAGAAGAGAAGGGGCAGGCACCCAGGACTCGTGCCTAAAATCCTAATACCCAGGAAGGTGGATCTGGAGAACTGTAATTCAGAGCCAGCCTGGGCAGAAAAGTCTTGGACACTCCATCTCAAAAATAACCAGGAAAAAGCTGGAGTGGAGGTTTTGTTCAAATGTCAGAGCACCAGCCAAGCAAGTAAGAAGAATAGTAAAGATAAATATTCTTCAGGGGACACAGCTGGACAGTGCTAAAATAAACTCTACATCAACTACGCGATGGGAAGTAAGGAGCAGATGTCCTTGTAAGCACGGAATTAGATGCTGGACCACTGATGAAACTCCTGCTTTATCCTCAGGAAGGTCGAAATTGAGCTCTGGGCAGATGGGAAAGTATATGTTCATACATCACCGTATACCCAGACAGTTGGGGAAATTACCTGTCTAGGGCTCTGAATAACTCTTCATCCCACCTGTCACACGCCAATAACGACAGCTTCACGGGCAGTCCCAGCTAAGGGAAAGGCTGGGTTTGCGAATTGGTTTCTTATCCCTGCAGTGCCAGGAACCGCACATTGGCAGACATTCTCAGGGATGGCAGCAAATCCCTGCATCCCCGTTCCCGGCTGTGGTGCCCTGAGCAGAACCCTCCTGCTTCATCCTTGCCTCCCTGCTGAAATCGCTTCCCGTGGTGTCCTGAGCCTTATGGCTTCCAAAGGCCTGCGTTTGTTGGGGAGTCTCTGCAGGCGAAGTGCTCAGGTCTGCCTGGTGTGTCAGCAGAGGATGAAGGGGTGCTCAGGGCGGGGAAGGGGGGGGTTGCTGGGTTCATTTTGGCTAAAGGCTCCTGATCTCATGGAGGAAAAATTCAAAGATGTGCCTGGAGAAGGGGAGGGTTCATTCCTGCAAGACAGGTGGAAGCACGGCCTCAAGATGGGAAGGCAGAACGAATGGCTTCCCCGAAGGCCCCGAGCCCTGCAGCCTTCAGTGGGGTCTGTGAACTTGGAGCTCCTCAGTCCAGAGCACGGTGGCATACATGTCTAACTGCTCGCACACCGGGCAAGGGGCTGTAGACCCTGAATGGTCAGATTGGAGCTGGCATCCTTCCGGAGCTTCCATGAGAGGCTGTGTATGTCACCAATTGTTCCTTGACAGCGGGAGGTGAACGCTCATCAACCCACGCCATTATCAGCCATTAGGTTTTCTAATTCTGAGTCTGACCGCTGTGCCACAATGACCGTGGAATGTGAAAAATATGACAGAAAAAGTGACAGAGGAAGGGACCACAGTGGTGAAAGGAGCAGGCTGCAAGGAGCGTGCAAGGTGTGCTCTGTTCTGGCGACCGCTCTTCCGATCGTGCCTGGACACACAGAGGCCCTCGTGTACTGATGTGTCTCACTGCATGCCACTGGGGCCGGCTCGTTGAAATTTTTAAAAACACAAAAGTTGAAAAAGGATCAACTAATTGAATGTCGTTCGGCTATAAACAAAAGACATAGACAGCCCCATAATCAATGTCACGTTGCTGATTATGAATCGTGTGAGCTAATTGTGACACGACACCAGCCCGGGCATTTTGACCACTGGACTCTAGGTTGTTGTGTACAATGCTTTAACATGCTTTCTTTTTTTTCCTTTTCCTTTCTTCAGCAATCCTTAAAAGCCATCAGATATGAAATATCTCCAGACAAGGAATATGCTCTTTTCTCCTATAACGTGGAACCGGTGAGTATGGCCCTTGCTGTTTCTGTATCCTCCGTTTATTACATTTATCTCCCTGTACCTCATCCTTGGTGAGCTCTGGTCCTCACATGGGCCTGGCGTGGGCCTGGCCTGGGACTGTCTCTCCTGAGGCCCCGCGGCCACCTAGGAGAGAGAACAAGAGTGCATGCTCATGGCAGGGGGAGATTGAAAGAAAGAAGAAAATCGCTCCTGTGGGAGCCACTGTGTGGGATGTTTCTTGGGAAGGGTGTGTTAATGGATATTTCTATTACCCCTTCATGCCTTCTTTTCCAGCTTCTAAAAGAGCAAACCACTTTTATCCTACACGTAAAATGCAGCTATAGGGGTTGGGAGCGTGGACATGTGGTAGAGTGCTTGCCTAGCATGCACAAAGACCCGGATTTGATTCCTTGGTACCATATACACAGGAAAGGGCAAAAGTGGTGCTGTGGCTCAAGTGGTAGAGTGCTAGCCTTGAGAAAGCTTAAGGACAGTGTCCAAGCCCTGAGTTCAGGACTGGAAAAAAAAAGCTTTTTAAAATACTTTTGTATCACTTCTGGATTATTGACTGGAGATTACAACACTTTTTACTCCCAATGTAAACTTCTTCCATTCAGTGTTCGATTCTGCCCACCCCCCTGCCCCGGCAGTGTCTGTGCATTTGCTCTTTATTGTTGAAATTACAGATATTTAGAGTTTTAAGGTGTTGTTGGTTGTGTCGTTGTTTTAATATAAAACTGCTTCAAGGGGCCAGGAGTTTGGCCTAGTGGTTAAAGTGCTTGCCTAGCATGCACAAAGACCCGGGTTTTATTCCTTGGTACCACATCCATAGAAAAAAAAGCCGGAAGTGGTGCTGAGGCTCAAGTGGTAGAGCTGTAGCCTTGAGAAAGTCCAAGGACAGTGCTCAGGCCCTGAGCTCAAGCCCAGGACTGGCAAAAAAAAAAAAACCTGCTTCAAAGCTGAAACATGGAGACTTTCCTTTCTTCTTTTGTTGTTATTTTTATGAATGTTTCTATTCAGGTTTTGGAGTGAAATTAACAAACATAGTGTCAGCATAGGAAAAAATGTAACCCAAATAATAGTTGTCTTCTCAATAGGGTGCAGACATTAAGAGAATTCCGTGTGTGTCTGCTGCTCTGATTAGCAGGGGAAAGAGGGGCCATTTGCCGGCATCGTGCCTGGTGACAAAGGCCGAGGGCTGAGGGGTGAGTGTGATGCGGGGATGTGACAGAAGAGGCCCGAGGGTTGTCACGTGCACACTCAAGCGGGCACACAGGCCCACAGGCATCCTGCACCCAGGTGCACACACGTGTAGACGTACACACAGCTGGGCACACGCCAGCACTCAGCACGGCTGGGCCGCGTCTGGGATCTGTGCACTGTCACATGCCCACACTCGCCCTCCACACGGCCCCCAAGACCCCAGCTGGGCTCTGCGCCCGTCCTCGCTGGTGTCCCTGCAGTGCGGGCCTGGGGTCACATAGCCCACTTCACAGAGCAGCAGGATGCAGTGCACACCACCTCTTAAGCGCTGTCCGTCTCAGGGCCTTTGCACTGCCCCCTCTAGAGCATTCAGAGCACGATGAGAGGGGAGGTGACGGCTGCTGGCTGGAAGGACCGCTCCTCTTTGCACGCACCCTTCCTTTCCCCCGTTAAATTGGACATGTGCTCACTTCCTGCGAGTGGAGCTGAGATTGAAGGGGAGAGAGCGGGAGGCTCTACCTCAGGTGACGAGGCTGGGGAGAGACGTTCTCTCCTGAGCGTCACCCCAAGGTGGGAGGGCCCTGCCTGGCTACAGCGGCTTCTTCAAGGACATGCTGGCTCCTGAGCCCAGCAGGCCACCCGCTGTCACCATCCTTCTCAAGTCCTGGAGCGGCAACGTGGCCAGCTCCAGACCCCCAGCTCTCCTGCACCCCCAAGTTAAATGGCTTCCCCGAGCTTCCCTGGGGGAGTGAACCCCCACTCGGGGTTCTCATTCCTGAGACCCTCCTTGCCTTCCTCGTTGTCCTGTGCCTTCATGAAGGAAGTTGGGGTTCACACTTCCAGTACCGATGGGCCATGTAGGAGGAATCGCTGCTCGCATGAACCCCAACAGCTCTGGCTTTCGTGGAACTAATCAGTGACTTATGTGTTCCTAAGAACTGCCCGCCTCAGGTAAACCTGAATTTAATTACCCTGTTAAAGTGATCTCGGGTCGTCTCTTTGTGGACGCTGGTGACGGTCCCAGGGGTTTGTGGTGTGGAGTCTGGGGCTCGGCTAGCTGGTAGCGGGGCAGATACACACTCTCTCCACCGAGGAGCTTACTAAGCCAGGAAGGACGACTCTTCTTTGTTGCTTACCAGCAAAAACAGCACCTGGACACTGAGAAGGCCCTGTATAAGGGGCCTGGTGCCACGTGCTATCTAACTGGCCCCCCATGTGCCCGTCCTCAGTTTGTGAATGGCTGAGAGGGCGGGGTCAGTGGGGGTCGGGCGGGGTCAGGAAGCTCTGTCCAGCTTCAGGTCTTGTGTGATCCAGCCCAGTATTCCTCCTTTGGGACTTATCCATGGCGTATGTTCAAGTCAGTGTCTCCTGAGTCTACCTTCCTCGGAGGGCGATTGTAGCATATTCTGTGACTCCTAGAAGCAGAACTTTGAGACTGGAGGGAGACAGCTCTGCCAGCTGGGGGCGTGGAGAGAGTCTGTCCTCGCCTGTGACCCTCCCTGAGGCTGACACGCAGCCATACGTGCAGCAGAGCAAAGCCGCGGCCACAGACAACTTCATTCCTCACTGCTACCCAGTGACCTGCCGAGGCTTGAGGACACTCTGCCGCTCACGTCTGGCACCCGGCTGGACGGGAGTCCTGAAACACATCTTCAGCGCTGAGTCTGCTTGGCTCGACCTTCCGCAACATTTGAATTTACGATCTCAGTCATGGGTTAGGTAACTGGTGAATGACTTAATGCATTGTCCTTCATCATGTAAGGGTCAGCTCATGTCACCCTCAGGACTTCTTATGGGCAGGCCCAGGGTGGCCTGGGGGTCTTATCTCCTAAACCCTCCCGGCCAGATGAGAGGCACCACAGCCTCAGAGCCGTCGTTTTATTAAAGTAAGATAGATGTTCAGGGCAAAGCTGCTGCACCCGAGATTGCTATGGTTTGGCAGCCCAGCGTGTCCCGCTCAAGCACAGCACGTATGACCTTCAGACTCCAAGGAAGGGCACGGGGAGGGGGATAAACAGAGCAAACCTAGATCCCCAAACCTGGCTTCACGTCAAATCCTTCTCTTTGCTTTAGTTTTGTTCTCCTTGTTCTTTAATTTCTTACAGAATTATAGTCCAAACTCAGGGCCTTGAGCCACACTCCCCATCCATTGAGTGTGTCTTTCACACAAGATCCTTTGTGCTGAATTTGCCCACGTTAGTCTCCATCTCTGGTCCCCCTTCCTCTCCCTCCCTCAGAGGCGGGGGTTCCAGGGTTGTGCCACTGTGCCCAGCCTACCTGCCTTCCTTTTCTGAACACAATTTCCTAGTGTCTCTTCAGAACTTCTCAGCATCACCACATTTAAATGTATTCTGTCCTACGGAAGCAGGCGTGACGCTGTGTCAGAAATGGAGGAGCTGAGCTTAGGAAGCTCTTGTTCCCTCCGTAATAAGGCAGGTGCCGTGCTGTGCTCGAGCTGGAGGGCCTGTTGTGTGTCTGGGTGGTTAGTGCTGGCCTGCAGCCAGCGCCCCTCCTTCACAGAAGCGCCTAGAGCCTCCCCCCTCGACGTGAGAACCGGGAGTGTGAGCAGGGCGCTGGGTCCTGGGTCCCCCGGGCTCTCGAGGCCTTCCTTTGCACATGCTGTGCTTGCTGCTGGCTGAGGTCTAGAGCAGTGGTGCCAAGCCCAGGCCAGGGCCCTTGGCACGCACGCGGGCGGGGCAGCCTCGGGGCCCTCGGCCAGGGCTCTGATCGCATTTGTGGAAGGCCGAGCTGCCGCAGGGCTCCAGCCCTGGCCGTGGAGATGGGTGACAGTGGTGGATGACGGCAGCGATGGTGCAGGTGAGGAAGCCACCACGAGAACCGTGCCCGGCGGCGCGGTGGCCGCTGTCCCCTGCGCGGGTGCTGACCAGGCCGGGACACTCTTCAACAGAGGCATCGCCTGTCGAGAAACGAAGGGCGATAATTAACAGTCTGGAGGGGATGCGGGGACAGAGCGGGACAGCCCCCCCCAGGCGTCACCCTGCTGCATGCTGGGAGTGGAAGCACCCCATAAAGGGCTTCTAAATACTCCAGCCCCCAGCTGCCTCCGCCACAGCTGCCAAAGCCACTTCCCACCACGGCTCTGCTGAGCACACACGGACAGGGCCCCCGCAGCCCCAGTCAGGGAGTGTGAGCCGTTGGGCCAGGGAATGGGGCGGGAGCTCCTCCTGTGCAGCAGCTGCTTTGTGGAAGTCCCTGCATGGCACTCTCCGCATGGCAGCCTCTGTATGACACCCTTGTGTGAGTGACAGCCTCTGTGTGGCAGCCTCTGTGTGACAGCCTCTGCATGACACCCTCTGCGTGACAGCCTCTGTATGACACCCTTGTGTGTGTGACAGCCTCTGTGTGATAGCTTCTGTATGACACGCTCTGCGTGACACCCTCTGCGTGACAGCCTCTGTGTGACAGCCTCTGTGTGGCAGCCTCTGTGTGGCAGCCTCTGCATGGCATCCTCTGCATGACATCCTCTGCATGGCACCCTCTGCATGGACATGGAAGGGGTGGGACAGAGCAGCAATAGCCAGGCACTTAGTCGTGGCCCCAAGTCCCGGGTTCAGCTAGTGAGTCGTGCTGGTCCTGGCTGTGCTGGTCTGCAGGGTCTCTGTGAAGGCCTTGGAATCAACTCCATGAGCGATGCCACCCTGACTTTGCCATCTGGAAAGAGCCTGGGGGGAAGCAAAGAGCCAGAAAACGTGCCAGAGCCTGAGTCTGCGAGAATTGGCAGCTCCAGCCTCCCAAGATGCACACTGTTCCAGGGCTCCTCCCCTCCTCCAGGGCTCCTCCCCCCCTCCAGGGCTCCTCCCCTCCTCCAGGGCTCCTCCCCTCCTCCAGGGCTCCTCCCCTCCTCCAGGGCTCCTCCCCCCCTCCAGGGCTCCTCCCCTCCTCCAGGGCTCCCCTCCTCCAGGGCTCCTCCCCTCCTCCAGGGCTCCTCCCCCCCTCCAGGGCTCCTCCCCTCCTCCAGGGCTCCTCCCCTCCTCCAGGGCTCCTCCCTTCCTCCAGGGCTCCTCCTCTCCAGGGCTCCCCTCCTCCGGGTGCTCTCCTCAGGGGCTCCCCTAGTCTGGGGAGGCTCACCGGTGGCATTACCCAGCAGGAAGAAGCTCCCTGGTGGCAGTGGAGGCCTGCGGTTGCTGGGCAGCCATTCTCACCAAGCCAGGCACGGGCACTGCTTCAAAAGCCTGTGGCAGGGCACAATGGCATAGGGGTTGCAGGCCCATCCTTGGTCACATTCGGCTTCTCCAAGGGAGAGAATGGGCTCCTCCCCCACTGTGTCTCAGCCTCTCTCCCCACTGTGCCATGGCACAGAGGAAGGGAGCAAACACGTCACTCCCTGGGTGCCGTCCACTCTGCCATGGCAGCGAGCCTGTACTGGCACTGATTAAGGCCTTCCTGCTTCTGCTGCTGTGGTCAGAGGCCTCTGCGGCCCCGGTGGAGGGGGCCTGGTCTCCCTGCAGTCTTTCTGCATGCGAGGCAGTGATGCCTCTGCCCCTTCTGAGCAGAGGAAAGAAGCAGCCCTCCCACCCACTCTCCTCCCTCCCCTCCTCCCTCCCAGGCTCCCAGTCCCGGGTCGGGGCCCTCTCCACCCAGCCTGCCACCTAGGGCCACAAGGTACTGTGCAGTGCTTCTCTGTGAGCCCACTCGAGCCCAGGAGAGACACAGGTGCCATCGAGTCCCTGTGACGTGAGGCTTCGATGGGGGGGAGGAGATGCCACCACACCCCCCTCGGCTCTGGGCCACGTCCTCTGCCTCAGTGTCATTTGCCAGCCTCCACTTCCATGTCCTCTGCTGGTGGAGACCCCTCTCTGTGCTGCTCGATGAGCTGCCAGGGTCACGCCAGCCCGAGCCATGGAGAACAGGCTTCTGTCCAGACTCCTCCTGCCAGTATCTGCCCCCCCTCAATTATGACTGTGCACCGCCACCGTCATTGACGTGGGGACAGGGGTGTGGTGTGTGCTCAGTCCCTAGGCGCAAAGGCTGGGGTGCAATCCCCCAAGGGTCTGAGGAAGAGCCCTTTCCATGCCCAGCACTGAAGAAAAAGAAGAGACAGGTCTGCTGGCGCCTCGCCGGCATCCCAGCTCTCCAGACACCTGGGGGATTGGCAGGCCTGTCTCAGGAATGCATGTGAGTGGTGTATGTACATGTGCATATGTGTGTGTGCACGTGTGTGTGTGTTCATACAGCCACGCTTAGTTCTTCTAGCCAAGTGTGGCAGCCCGGATGGCAGCAGCTCGCTGCATCACCCACAGGCTCTGTCACCTCATGGCCTGTTGTCACCTGGCTGGGTTTCCCCCAGAGGGGCTGAAGGGATGGGGAGGAGGAGCTGAGGAGAGGAGAGGGAGCACCTGGGCCCCGTGTCTCATTTCCCCTACCCCCCCACCAGAACTACAGCTTCTAGAAGCCCCTCAGGTTGGGTAGTCACGGCAGAGTTAAAGGAGAAGCCTCGGGAATAAGAGAAGGCCTGTGGGAGACGTTGCTGTGTGGGTGAGGTGGCAGGCAGGCTCCCTGAAGGGCAGTCAGGGGCCAGCGGCCTTCTATTAAAGGACCATGGGCAGCTCAGCTGATATGTGCCTGTGGGGTTCCAGCAACTTCTCTGCCCCTACCCTCTCTCCTGACCCCAAGTGACTCTTACCAGGCTTCAGGAAGTGTGCAGCCCTCCCCTTCTCTGCATCCTCAGCTGCTCACATTTCCCCAGCATGTGGCTTCTTACAGAACCCCAGTGCCTTTGCTTATCCCCTACGGGACTCTGCTGGGGAAGACTTGCTATATGTAACTAATGATCAGGAGCCCAGAAGACAAATACCGCTTTCTGGTGTGGACACCAGAACAGATGTGGGTGACTGCACCACTCCCTGGGTTTCCTGGTCCTCTGGCTGGTCCTCTCTGGTGCACAGGCAGGAAAATCTGCTGGGGTGAGTCCTGTTCAGATCTGTGGAGTCTTGGATGGACCCTCGCTGTGCCGGCCCAGCCTCCCCTGTGGAACAGCTCCTGAGCAGCACCTGCACAGCCGGCCCGGCTGTAGGGGGCTGTGGTATCTATGGGGGGCTGGGGAGCTGCGGTATCGGGACGGGGCCTCAGTGGCTGTCACTCCATCAGCAGCTACCTCATCTACCAGATGACCTAAAGGAGCACAGGGAGTTCCAGAACCGTGTGTGACATGGTGGGAAGGCACAAGAGCTGCACATGCGTGCAGGCGTGCAGGCGTGCACATACTCACCCAGCTCAACAATGTCATTTAGCAAATGTTTAAGCTCTGAAAATACAAACAGAGCTGTTCACCTTCCAATATTAGCTTTTATCAAGTTTTCAAAAGCATAGCATTTTATGGAAGCAAATTGAGCAGAAGACTCGCCCAAGGCCTTTTACATGTTTTATGTATTTTGAGGTAAGCGGGGGAAAGGCTCATTCAAGCTCATGGAGAGAAGGAAGAGGACAAAGGGACATTTCCTGCGCACTTTCTTCCAAAGGATGAGTGTGGAGAATGTGATAATAAAATGGAGCACCGAGGAGACTCTCCGTTCGTGTGTGCGGCCGACTTGTGGATGTGGGAAGGTGACCAGACGTCCGTAAATATCTTCTTTTTCTGTTCCTAGAAGAGAGTCCCATACGTCTGAGCTCTAGTGCCGGAAGTTCTGCCGTGGGCTGGAGCTGTGCACGCGTGGCCAGGCAGCGCCCTGGGCCTGAGGAGCAGGCAGGCTGCTCCCCTCCTCTGGCCTCTTCCAGCCTCTGCGCCCTCTGTCTCCCAGTCTATGTGGATTTGGGTCCATGCTCCAGATATCAACCCTTTCTCTGAAGATGATTTCATGGTGGCTTCGACATGAGCCCCCATTTTCCCCTGGGAGCAGAGCATCTGTGGCTGGTGAGGAAGGGTGGGTAGAATGGGAGACGCCACCATTGTGGCATGCGTTTTTATCTACAAGTGTGAAGGTGTGGAGTTCCTGCTGTCTCTTCACCATCATTTGGCCCTGAACCAACTGGTTTGCATCGCAGCCTGTGAGCGTCAGGCTCATAGGTTGAAGGATGGAGCCAGGAACAGTTGCTCCACGGATACAAATACTGTGGTGAAGATCATATTAAGGCATGTAGATGCATGCATGCACTGTACACTGGGTGCTGGCGACTGTTTCTGCAATCCTGAGCAGGAGGCTAAGATTTAGAGGATCCAGGCTCAACGCCAGATCAAGAAAAATGGCCCATGAGACTCAGTCTCTTGAATAACCAGCAAAAAGTAAGTTTGAAGGTATGTTTCAAGTGGTAGAGAGCCTGTTATGAGCAAAGGAACTGAACAACAAGGAAGGAAGGAAGGAAGGAAGGAAGGAAGGAAGGAGGGAGGGAGGGAGGGAGGAAGGAAGGAAGGAAGGAAGGAGGGAGGGAGGAAGGGAGGGAGGGAGGGAGAAAGAGAGGGAGGGGAGAGGAAGAAGAAGAGAGGACAGAAGGGAAGGGAAGGGAAGGGAAGGGAAGGGAAGAGAGGAAGACGTACATTCTGAAGTCTTGGACTCACACATGCAGCGAGGACTGGTCAGCCTGTATCTTGCCCCTGGGTGTAGCTGACCCCACAGAGTGAATGCAGCCAAGAAAATGAGGAGCCACACAAGAAAGAAGGAAGTATGTCTCGAGGACAGTGAGGAAGGAGTCCGCAGAAGAAGAAGGGAGAAAAGCAGAGCGATGGGAAGGAACGGAGCTCTGTGTCCTGTGGCAGCCCAGAAGGAAGACAGGCTCTGGCAGGGCCGGGACCAAGTCAGGCCTGGCTGGCCGGTTCCTCAGGGCTCACTGCCAAGGGATTTCTCCTGGATCGCCTGCTCGGGTTTCTCCCGCACAGCCATTGGCTGACTTCACTTGTCTCCAGAGTCTCAGACCCAGGACAGTTCTCAGCAGGCGATTGCCCCGGGGAGGAGGGGAAGAGAAGAGGAGTCACCCGTGGTGCTGCGTGTCAGATGCATTCTGGGAGTGCATCTTTGCAAACAGCATTGGAATCCCAGCTGAACGCTTTACTGTGCCTCTGAAATGGAGGACGGGTGTTTAAGGCGCATGCCCTCGTGGTCACCTACCCCCAGACAGGAATACGAGTGAGGAGCCCAGAGAAGGAACGAAAGAGCCTTAATCCTTGATCTGAATCAGTCAGTGGCTCACAAAAGAAAAGGTATTCACAAAGTGCATGTTTATATTCAGAGAAACACAAATTGTATGGCGCATTAGGGCTGGAGAGGCATCGTGGGCAGGAAAAGCTGCGTGGAAACCACGCGTGAAGGGAGGCGCAAGCATACACAGTGCATTCACAGAGACTCCCGGACAAGGAGAAACAAATCGCCAGCCTCTTAACGCTAAGAGGATTGGTGGAGGACCAATTATTCCAGAAGGCTGAATCCCGAGGATTTGTTCCTTGCCTTTGAATTTGGAGCCTGACAACGGCGTGTCATTGTACTTCACCCCATAGCGGGGCTGTGACACCACTGTAAGCTCCTTGTCATGGCGAGGGGGGAGGGAGGGGGGGCAGTGTGCGTCTGTGGTCGCAGCAGTTCTCCGTTGCCATGGTGAGGCTGGGCCGCGTGTAGAGGCTTACTGGATTATTGCATGATTAGGTTGTAGTGAGTTACTGGGTTATGAGGCGGTACTGGGTCATTACAGGGTCAGCGCTGCCCATCCTGCAGGTCCAGGGGCAGCAGGGCTCTGGCAGGTGGCACCGCGGTGGTGGGGACATGGGTGGGGACTAATCAGGGTGCATGCAAACCATACTCTTCCTTCGGTGATCCCCACTCCCCACCACTCAGCCCCCCCTGGCTCCACCAGAGGGGGCAGCACATGTGCAGGAAGAGAGAGGTGTGGCTGGAGCCCAGGGAGGGGCCTGAGTGAGGGGATGGAAGGAAGGCTGGCTCTGCAGTGGAAGGACAGGGCATCAGCTGACCAGTAAGAGGGCACAAGTAACCTTGCCGCAGTTGTCCGCTCTGATGTGCTGAGATCGAACTGACTGACCCAAGGGGGAGGTGGGCAGTGGAGGTGAGGGCAGGCGGAGCCCAGCAGTACCCAGGAGCCAGAGCAGGAATTATCAACTCTCCAGTCCAGAAGAAGTTCTAGTGGACATTTGGTTCAGTTTCCCACTCTCACGTTTTCCTTGAACCAACAAGGAGGGGCACTAAGCAGCAGGAGCTGTTGATGCCGGGCAGCGGGCAGCTTTGACCATCAAAAGGCGATGGCCTGGCCTCCGCCCCTTCACTTCTCACTGTGGGGCGGGCTGGAGTGGGGGAAGGAGAGGTCAAGGAGCACAAACCACGCACTCACCTTAGTCTGCTGAGCATGGACAGCTGGCCCACAAACGAAGGCCTGACGTGGTAGAGGACAGCCAGGGAAGGGGCGGTGACGGTCGGGTGCCGCTGGGTCAGTGGAGGAGTTATTGACGCAGTGCTGACATGGCACTGACTTCGAGGTACTGATATGGACTGGCATGGCGCTGACGTGGCGCTGACTTACCATCTCAGGAGCAGCGGACGCCTTCACAGAGGAAGAAGACATGTGGGGGGGGGGGAGTCAGGGCAGCTCCAGGGGAGTCTGGAAAAGGGGCTGGTGGGGTGAGCAGCGAGGGCAGGAAGGGAGCCCTGAGCAAAGGGGAGGTCAGAGAGGCAGGAGCAGCCATGAAGTTGCCATCCAAACCTTCTCTGGTTTCTGTGGAATTACTAAATGACGGAAGTGAACATTTCCTGTGTGGTCTATCAAAAATGAAACGTGTTGTACTTGTTTTCTCATCTTTTGAATGGTGGACTGAGCCCTGAGTTTCCATGGAATCCAGTAACCCGTATGAATCAGTGGTACAGAATGTCCTCTCTCAAGAAAACGACTGTGTGGTGCAGTCAGCTTTTCCCCAGATACTGAGCCATCAGAAGAGTGACCCCACACTGGAGAGACTGTGGCTCGAGGCCATACCCCTCCAGGAGATGAGATACTGAGCCTCTTCTAGGAGACACAGAAGAGTGACCACACACTGGAGGGGGGACTGTGGCTCGAGCCCATACTCCTCCAGGAGATGAGATACTGAGCCTGTTCTAGGAGACACAGAAGAGTGACCACACACTGGAGGGGGGACTGTGGCTCGAGCCCATGCTCCTCCAGGAGATGCAGCCCTGTGGGGCTCCCTGGAGGGGTGGGTACTCGGTTAAGGACTTTCTAGCTCTTCTGAGTACATCCTTGACACTCATGGTTCTGTCGCCAGAACCAGCAAGGAGCCAAGGGGGGTCTTGGAAAGAGGAGAAGGCCTCTGCCTGGCCCTTGGGTTCTGATACAGACACCAAGAAATGTGTTAGAGTAAAGTTCAGAAAATGTGGTACCCACCCAGAGGCTGGACAAGGCACAGTGTGTTGGAATTTGGGGGGGGGGGGCTAGGGGATTAAAAGGTGTGGTGTGGCTTAAATCTGCCTTGTGATATGTGTAGCCCTATGTTCTGGATACCTGCTGCATTCAGTACTTCTTGTGCTAAGGGTTTTGACATTAACAGAATGGACCAAGAAATAGTGTAGCCTGTTTACTAAACTGGGTCATCATGACATGCATGTATTTTCCTTTAGCATCCTTGAAATGAAATACGGTTTCAGCAGAGCATTTCAAGACAGGTGCTTTTTCTTCTTGAGAAACACTTCTGTGGCCAAAGACATCCATTTACCCGATCCTGTCCCCTGGGGTAAATGTCTCTTACGATATTCCTGCTCTGTTCCCACAGCATAGTGGGTCAGGCAGCAAGAGTGAGGGGGGGAGTGGAGGGGAGGGAGAAGAAAAGGGAGAGGGGGGGGAAAGAGGGATGCTGCTTTCTCCTGTGTTGCAGCTTAGAGCAAAGGAAGCCATCCTGAGAGCTTGTTCTGAATGAAGCAGTCCATTCAGGTTCGCGAGCCTGTTTCCCCTGGTCTGCACTTCTGGCTGTGAGCTGGAGAACGCACCAGCCATCCATCCTCATTCTGAACACTCCCCGTGGCATTGACTGTTTCCTCTGCAAGTTGCTTTCTCCTTCCGTCCTTCACTGAATCAGCCTCTGCTCATCACTCAGCTCTCGCTGGAGTCTCTCTGGATGACACAGATTTCCAGATATTTTATTATAGTTCCTGGGCCTGTGTGCTTTGCTTTTGCCCAGCGGTACAGTGAGAAATGGAGAATTCTCTCGTTTGGCTTCTTTCCATGGCCTTACTGACTTTTGGTTCAGGGCATATTTACAGAGAAATATGAAGGTGTGTTCTAGGTGAGTGAATGGCCTAGGTTATGAACAAGTTGTTGTTTTTGGAAGGATTAAAGCAATCCGATTTCAACCAAGAAAGGCTGCATGTTTTACATGGGAATGGGTAAAGTGTTTTCTATTTTGTTACATCTAATGCAATCCGGGGTTTTTGGTTGACAACAATCAACTTGGATTTATAATCTGAGAGCTACGTGATGCGCTCTGCCTTCTGACAATTTCCAAGTCAGAGCTTAGAGACAGAACTGACCAGGCGCTGGTGGCTCACGCTTGTCATTCTAGCTACTCAGGAGGCTGAGATCTGAGGATCATGGTTCAAAGCCAGCCTGGGCACTAAAGACCATGAGACTCTTTATCTCCAATTAACCACAAGAAAACCAGAAGTGGTGCTGTGGCTCGAGAGGTAGGGCTGGAGCCTTAAGCTGAAGAGCTCAGGGACAATACCCAGGCCCAGAGTTCAAGTCCCACGACTGAAAGAAAAAAAAGGAGAGAGACAAAACTCAGGGCAAATCCCAACCTAGGCTTGACTTCTACTCCTGAAGATTCAATATGGAGTCTTGCCTCTGCCTCCTGGAGACCGAGTGGCTTCACAGGGTGAACAGCCAGCCAGGGCCCAGGGGCTTTGTGCTCCCCACAGGCCAGCTGCTCTCGCCACCCCAGCCCCCTCACCATGGTGTCCAAGGGCTGTGGGTCCTCTGGCAGTTTCTCAACTCCCTTCTGCTGCTTGGGCATGTGAGGGTCTTCTCCCAGCCTCTTGCTTCCCACGGACCTGGTCTTGACAAGAAACGTGTGTGTCTGTCTACCTTAGAAGCTGCTGGCAGCTCCCGGGTAGTGAACTTATTAATGGTGACCAGCTTTCTCTGAGCTGAGACAACTGAATCACATATCTATTTCGGTATGTTGTCCCCAAACTCAGCATTGAAGCTATCACAATTCTGGGGCTCAGAAACTCAGGGCGCATTTGGCAGAGGACCCTGGAGCACGGTCTCCCAGGAGGCCGCCATCGCCTGTCAACAAGGCTGCAGGAAGGGGTGACGCCCCCGTCCCGAGGGAGGCTGTGGGAAAAGGCTGGCTTGCTCTAACATTCCCCATGTCCTTCCCTCTCGGATGTCCCTGGAACTCTGACTATTGAATTGATGCAGCAGGGATCCGTATCCTGATTCAGGTCTGAGATTGGGGACCAGGAGTTGGGAAGTGTTGGGGTTTTCCTCTCTGTTTTGAAGGCCTTTTGCTCCCCTTTTGGGGTACTTTGTGCAGAGGTTCGGGTGGGCTGTCCTCCGGCCACAAGGAGAGGGCCTTACCTCGCAGGAGCTTCACAGAACCGGGAGCGCCCTGGGTCCTCGCTCCGCTAAGCCGAAATCTGTGTTCCTAATTTGATCACAAGCCGGGTAGCCATGGAGATGGCATTGGGCCCCTGGCTGCTCTGTAACCCTTTGCAAATGATGGAAATCATAAAGCCAACAAGGTTTGCAACAAATTGCCATCCTGAGTCAGTTGGCCTGGACCCCGGGATCTCACAGCCAGCTGCTGCGGGCTCAGCGGAGTCTGCCGGGACTCGAGACGAGAAAAGGACTCATTGCTGCCTCCACTCAGTGTTTTCTTTTGTTCTGTTTCAGATCTATCAACACTCCTACACCGGATTTTATGTCCTGAGCAAAATTCCTCACTGGTAAGATGGCTCTTCCTTTCTTTAAACTAGCAGTCTGCAGGACATGGCGGAGGGGAGGATTAGAACTAGTTGCACAATCCTGAGGGCAGGAAGCAGGGTGGTGGGAGGGCCTGGTGTCAGTGGGGCGGCGGCCGCAGGATAGAGGTCTGTCTCTCACCATACAGCAGACCCGGGATGCGATGATGCCCATGAGCGACCCACCGTGGGCAGAGGGTAGAGTCAGCAAGGCCTTTGAGAGGTTCAGCGTAGGCCAGGCCCAGGAGAAAAGTCCCAGCACCCACATCTGTTTGGGCCGCCCTGCTACACACTTTTCCATGACTTCAGATTGTATTGCTGAGCTCATCTGCACTCTCAAAAAGGCCCAAGTGTGGGCTGGGAGTGGGACTGACAAAAAAAAATTGCCCAAACTTGTCCATGGGAAGGAAGGACATAGGCAAAACTGTCACCCCCCGCCCCCCCCATATTGTCAGCAGCGTTGTCCGGGGCCCACAGGATGGTGAAAGCACTGGAAAAGTTTGGCAAAGCCATGGGTTCAAATACCTAATGAGCAGGTTCCAGACTAGGAAAGTCCAGAGGGGATATAACTTGCAGTTGTTTTCACTTCTGTTTTTCCTCTCTTCTTCCTCCTTCCTCCCCTTTATCTTCAGACAGGAGTATGGATGGGAGCAGCCAAACGCAACTGCTAGATTATTTGGAAAATTAAGTGGGGGAAAGGCTAAAGGCACCCAACTCTAGTTTAAAAAAAAAACAATAACCGTAAAGAATCTCTCATGAAGAGCATATTGGAGCAGAAATGCAAATGTTCTTTAGTAAAGAGGAATTATTCTATTCGTTTTCAAGCAGATATACATCTTCAGAGGTCCTGACAGGAAGGAATATGATTATGCCTTGAGATTTATCTGCCCCTTTGGGAAATAATGGGATTTGTGCTGGATGATGGATATTTCATTCATATAAATCTGTAAAACTGAAAACAGTTTACGTTTGGCATATTGTGTTAATATTTTATTGCATCTATTAGAATTTAAAAGACACGGAGTGTAAGAACTTGGCATGGAAAGTTTAGCCAAACAAACTATTTTCCATATTTTTTTAAAAGATGGTTGTAGCATCTTTTAAAAGATTTTAAAAGATGGTTGTAGTGCCCACATGACAGGTCCCTTGTGAGAGCTCAACAGGAGTTTTTTTTCACCTTGATTCTTTATTGTTTTAGAAGGTTTTATTTTTCTTTTCCTGTTTTCTTTCCTATCGGTTTGGTCACTTTTTGTTATCTGGGGTTTTCTGTAAAGGGATTTTCAGAAAAAGAGAAATAAAACCATAAATTTAATCTGTTCCTACCATGTGCTAGACAACAGGTTTCAGTTGTTTGTTGAGATGTGTAGTCCCATTTACTATGAAGCCATTAAATCTCATTAAAAAAAAATCCAGTCATTTGGTAAAGAAGAAATAGCTTACACTTAAGGACATTGGTGACCAGTTCAAACCACTTAAAGAGAAACTGATCTAAACAGGATTTTATTTGTAAAATGCCAGGCGCAGAATTTTGCCTCTCTGAGAGTTTTATTCTTAATATTGTAGTATATTCTCAGTATGTGTTTGTAGTCTTTTCATTGATTACTGTCCCCTTTATTTTCTTTCAAGACCAGATCCTCCCTGTTGTAAGTAGATGGATAATGCACAATAACGAAATTATAATTATATATGATAATATTCAAATAGCTTCCAGTAGTTATGTCATCACATATGTACATACATTGAAATATGAATTTCCTTTAATAATCTTTCTGAACAGAAGCGAATTCCCTGACACTTGATCTAATTTCAATTTTCCCAGTCAAGGGGTGTCTTGTATCCTCCACTATTTATTTATACTTTTTAGTGCTCAACAAAATGACTTTTTACCTGATCTCCTTTTTGTTTCACACTCGGTCAGCAAGTGTTTATTGAAACGTGGCACTAAGGAGCAGGATCTTGGTGTTATTCTTAGGGAGTTCAGAGTGATGCTGAGCAAAGAAAACACAGACTTTGTGACAGCAGAAGGGAGCTGTGGACACCTGACACAGAGGTCACCTGGGAGGGGCCAGGATGCCAGCCAAGCCTTCCTGTAGCCAAGTCCCATATTTGCGCTGGTGTTTTGGTTTGCTCTAGTAGATGGAGACAGGAAGCCCTGGGCCAGACAAAGCTCTAAAGGAGCTTGGCTTTGACGATGAGCCAGCCCTCGGCGGGGCTAGCTGTGGCTTTGCACGTGCTTGTGGCCCAGGTGACGGCTGCACCAGTGTGGTGTGACAGTCCCTCACAACAAGATCAACACACAGCCCCTGGCTCGCACAGAGAGAATGTGATGGGATTGGAGATTCAGTGCTGGTATATGGAGAATGGAGGGAGGAGAAGATGGCAGACATGTATTCCCTTAGGCCGTGTGTGTGTGTGTGTGTGTGTGTGTGTGTGTGTGTGTGTGTGTGTGCATTACAGGTATGTGTGTTTGCATGCATGTGTACACATGTGTATATGTGTGTTGACATGTATGCATGCGTGTGTGTGTGCGTGTGTGTGCAGGCATGTGTGTCCTCCTCCCCCCAGATCCTTTCCCCTCCCCTTTTCTGTTTCTTGAGGACATTTATGATGAAGGAATGTTGTTTTGTCCTGATTCTTTTTATGTGCTTTATTAGTATACTTAGGTCACACTACCCTTGAATCCCTGGTGCAAACCAACTTGCTCTTGACATCTCATCTTTTTAATGTGTGGTTGGCTAGGTCTTTTTAATAGTTCTCTGAATTTCATGGACATCTATGGTGATACCCACTTATCTCTAATTTTACTTTTAGATTTCTTCACTCCTTTGGTTAATTTGGCTGAGGGTTTGTTAATCTTGTTCATTTTTTTTCAAAGAACAGCCATTTCATTGGCTCTTAGTGACCACTCCATTAATTTCTTTCCTGGTGTGTATTCCTTTAGTCTCCCCCAACCCCCTGCACGGCCCTGGCTTCCCAGATCACACTCTCACTTCTCCTTCCGTTAAATTTGTTCTCTTCTGGTCGTAGACGTAATTTTCTCAGCGAGTATTTAGGGATGCCTTCTAGCCACGTTGTCTTCTGACACTTTCTCCCTCACTCGGAGGCGCACGCCGAGGGTCCGGGGGTGAGGCGCTGGCCTGGCCTGTCACACCCAGGCCCTGGCAGGGGCACAGTGTTGCACAAGGATGGTACCAGGGGACGCTGCGCCCGCAGGCCGCTCCCTTTCTCCTGAGCCAGGAGAAGTCTATCTGCCGGCTGCAGAGTGAGGCCAGCCCACCCACCGTGCCCAGTGCTCAGTGGAGCCCTCCCCTTTCCTCAGGGACGTCTCACAGGACTAAATGGTTCCCATCTCTGCTTGCTGCCTGGCTCCCTGATGCCCGGAAGCCAAGAGCTAGAACTCTTGATTCGGGAAACAAATCATTGCTTCCCCCGAAACATCCACTTTTTTATTCCCTCAGCAGACTTGGGAATGGTGGCCGAGTCAGTGAGCAGGGTCCTTGGACATTTGTGCAGAAGTGTCTGTGGCTGTGCTCTGGGACCTAGGCCCTGGGACCCAGCGGGGCTCCAGTGCATTTTTGTCCAGCCTGGGCCTGCCCAGATTCAAGTTTCCCTTGGGCTCCACCTGGTGGAACGCAGGTGTCACTGAGCTATTTGGCTTGTTGAATTGGGGACACGTCTCTGTGCATACAGCTGCAGTGATCTTCTTGGTGTCTTGTTCATTTGTCTTCCTTTGGGCTACTGGTTGGTTTCCTGTGTTAAGGAATCACGGGGTCCCTGTTAATCCATGCAAAATGAGAGGCATGCAGAAGCCAGTCACCAGAATAAAAGGCTGCTGTGCCTGGTCACAGACTTGAGGGCCTGGAGGGCTGAGCCCGGAAACAGTGCGCAGGGAGCTGGGTGTTCCTTCCTGCAGCACAACGGTGAAGCACCTGGAGTGGGCTAGGACCCAGCGTGGATGGGGCAAAGGCCCCGTGCAGCCTGGGCTGAGCCAGGCCAGGGGAGAGGGGGACCCCACACGGCCCCTGCTAACTGCCTTGTGTTGTTTCGCTTTTCGTTGCCTCCCTCGCGGATGTCTCCCCAGCTGTGTAGAGCAGCGCCCTGGCTTTGAGTGGCCCTGCAGGCACCCGACCAGGACGAAGGCCAGCCGGCCTGGGTGGTGGGGAGGGACGGCTGGGGGAGCCCGTGCATCTCGTTGTAGCGAGCACTGCGTCCCTGAGCCCTGGGACCTCTCCTGGCCCTCCTCCCCTCAGAGTAAGGAGTTCCTTTCAGGCATGCCTGTTTATAGGTCCCTAGATGAGACAGGATTCCCAGGAAAGGCCTGGCTGTGCCTTAGAAAGTGGTCAGGATAAACAAGACGGTGGGGGGAACCTGAGAATTCTCGGAGAACCTCCCTGTGAGAGGGCAGCTGCTCTGCAGGCCGCGGGCACGTCAGCCCGCAGGAATTATGAGCAGGAACTAGGATGGAGAGAGCAGGGGCCACGTCCTCCCCTGGGCCCTGCTTGCATAATTAGCTCTGGGATCTGAAGAGGTTTTCCTCCTGTTGCTTCACCACTGCTGCACTTCCTGATGGCCCGTTTTCCATCCTCCCGGGCTGTGCAGGGATCTGCATGCGCCTGGCTTCTCTGTCTCCTCCTTTAGGCCAATTCATTAGCACCAGGTTTGTGCTTTTTGTTTCTTTCAGGATCGATACTCGTTGTTAGGTTGGTTTAAAGTAATCCACTGAAGGGCTTCGTTTCTGTCCCCAGATACCAGGCTTAGCTCTTGATGCGATGCATCGGGGCCCTGAGCACACAGCCCGAGAGCCACCACACGTGTCGACACGCATGCTCGCAGCCTCTCCGTGCATCCTGCTCGCGGCAGGGAGCAGGCGCTCGGGGCCCGGCACGGGAGCCCAGCCTGGCTCTCTTGCTGGACCAGGACTGTGTCTGGCCACTTTTTATCCCACTTCCATTTCCTAAAACCACACCTGAGTGAAAGGCTCAGGCATTGGTTCTCCAGCCCCTGGGGTAGGTCTCTAAAGGTGGAGGAGGGGCGCGGGAGGGGAGAGGGAGGGAGAGAGAGCCTGCAGGAAGGGGCTGGGAGGCAGCGTCTGGTGTCTTCACGGCCACCTCTGTGAGCTGTTCTGTCCCCTGCACTCCGGCGCCCAGGCCTGTGGTCTGCACTGGGGGTGTCTCCGGCCCACTGCACACAGCCTCCTTCCATGCTCGCGGGAGGGGGTGGCAGACGAGCTGCCTGTGGCTGCCTCTCCTGTGGGAAGAGCAGGCATGCCCACTCCAGACACTGCCTCGGCCTGCAAGGGGGGACCGGAGGCCACCAGAGCAGCGGGCAGAGCAGGAAGGGAGCCAGCCCCCGGTCACAGCTGAGGCCCTGGGTCTTACTGCTCATGAACCCGTCCACCCTCACCCCTTTCCTTCCCCTCTTTGCTTTCCTGGGTGTTTGGAAGTATAATTCCATGCCCTCCATGGATTCAGTTAAATCAAACTACTCAGTGAGTCCTTCCATCTTAGAACATTTCTGCACCCTAAAAATTGCTTTCTTGCTCAGCTAACCTTCCAGACACATCTCTGCCCTCTGTGTCTGTCTCTGTGTCCTGTGTGGGTGTCTCTCTCGGTCTCTCTCCCTCTCATGGGGTTTATCCCTATTGAGGGTAGGCCAGGCTCTGTGTAGATGATGTCAACAGCACAGTCTCCTTCCCACGTCTATGTGCTGGGCTCCCGAGCCCGCCTGCGACTGACCATGTTCAAGTCCACAGTCAGTGCTGCACCTCACTGTGCCGCAGCCCTTGTGAGCAGAGCACTGAGCCCCGTGAGTACATGATCCTGGAGGAGGAGAGGCATTCTGGGCCCTGGGGAGGGGGGGAGGGCAGGCACAGCCGCTGGTCTCCTGGGAATGTGTGAGCCCAGGAGGACTGCGAGGCAGGGGCTTAGCCCGGTCACGGAAGGTGAAGCCCTGTGGGCTTAGAGTACTGCCAACTCCAGCCGCTCGGTGATTGGAGGGGAGACCAGATCCCAGGATTAACCCCCCATCTATGTGTTGTTTATTTAATACCAGATCCCAGGATTAACCCCCCCATCTATGTGTTGTTTATTTAATACCAGATCCCAGGATTAACCACCCCCCCTTCTATGTGTTGTTTTAATACTCACTGAGCGTGGCTCTCAGGAGACTCACAGTTCAAAGCCATCCAGGATGAAAGTTCACAGCACCCCATCTCAACCGGTAAAGAGCTGGTGTGGGGGTGGAGTGTGCCCCTGCCATGCGTGTGCAGTGTAAACAGGGGAGTCACCAAGCAGGTCACCCTGAGCACAAATATAAGAGCCTGTTCCAAAGATGATGAGTGCAGAACACACTGGGGTCAAGGTTCAAGTGGCTGTGTGTGTGTGTGTGTGTGTGTGTGTGTGTGTGTGTGTGTGTAGGGGAGGGGAGGGGAGGGGAGGGGGGAGGGAGAGAGAAATACAGGGACTCATCCAGGGCACGGAGCGTGTCTTGTTTTTTTATATCTCCCACTATACAATACGCATATAAGAAGGCTTAGAAAAATCATAGTATTTGGCATTGAAAATGCTATTTGTTTATGTCTTTAGCCACAAAAAAAAATTAGGAGCCAGAAAATCATTTTTTAGCTTCTTCCTCTCAATTGCTGCTGTCATTGTGAAGTTTTTCAATGTCTCAAAACAGCTCAGGAAGATAAATGAATAAACTGGACCATTTACTAATTTAACTCTTCAGAATTCAGCATGACTTATGCCCTGTCTTGTTTATTGCTCAAATAAGCAAAAATCAGAATGGATTGTATAGTTATTTTGAAATACACTAAGTCCAGATCATTTTCTTCTTCCTTAATCATTTTTTAACTCATCCATCTCAATGCCGGTA
Organism: Megascapheus bottae; assembly: GCF_031878675.1. NCBI lineage: Eukaryota > Metazoa > Chordata > Mammalia > Rodentia > Geomyidae > Megascapheus > Megascapheus bottae. The sequence continues at coordinate 83,867,839 of NC_143513.1, forward strand.
ATGGTTCATCACAGAGCCTGTGTGGACGCTATAGAATCAATGACTAAGAAGGGAGGAGGAGGGGCAGAACACTGGCCAGCCCCTGTGGGAATCTCAGTGTCTCGCTCTTTACACACACACACACACACACACACACACACACACACACACACACACACACACACACAGAGGCCCTGACGGTTCCAGAGCAGCCCAGAAAGAGATAGCTTGAGATCAGTGGATGAATGAGCTGGGCTCGGCTCGCAGCCCAGAGCACTGTGCAGTCCTCATGGTGGGGAGAGGGGCCTGGGCCTGTCTACTGGAAGAGTGGGGGCGGGCTTGCGTGCAGTCTCCTCGGTGAGCATCTTTGTAGATATTTTTTCCTTCTTTTATAAACTCTTCAAGCCAGAGCTGAAGGCCTCTGTGTCTGAGCAAAGAGCCCTGGGCTGCGATCCGTCAGGATGCCGTGCTGTGTCGTTTCCTCCAGCTGTGGAGGAGGGGAGCCTGGGGGCCTTTCCCTCCTGCAGTCCTCTCCTGCGCCTGCCTGCCCTGGCTCCCTCACCTTGCCCTGTCTTCCTCCCCGAACGCCAGCACTTGATTCTCAATAGGCATCCTTGACTGCCTACCGGCACCTCACTTACAGCCAGGAGGAGGTGGAGCTTCAGACACATTCCCCGTCTATACCCCACACGTGTGTGAACCCGTGTCTATACTCCACACACGTGTGTGAACCCATGTCTATAGCCCACACGTGTGTGAACCCATGTCTATACCCCACACATATGTGAACCCGTGTCTATACTCCACATGTGTGTGAACCCATGTCTACACCCCGCACACGTGTGTGAACCCATGTCTGCACCCCACACACGTGTGTGAACCCGTGTCTATACCCCACACGTATGTGAACCCGTGTCTATACCCCACATGTGTGTGAACCCGTGTCTATACCCTACACGTGAGTGAACCCGTGTCTATACCCCACACGTGTGTGAACCCGTGTCTATACCCCACACACGTGTGTGAACCCGTGTCTATACCCCACACGTGTGTGAACCCGTGTCTATACCCCACACGTGAGTGAACCCGTGTCTATACCCCACACGTGTGTGAACCCGTGTCTATACCCCACACGTGTGTGAACCCGTGTCTATACCCCACACACGTGTGTGAACCCGTGTCTATACCCCACACGTGTGTGAATCCGTGTCTATACCCCACACGTGAGTGAACCCGTGTCTATACCCCACACGTGTGTGAACCCGTGTCTATACCCCACACACGTGTGTGAACCCGTGTCTATACCCCACACACGTGTGTGAACCGTGTCTATACCCCACACACGTGAGTGAACCCGTGTCTATACCCCACACACGTGTGTGAACCCGTGTCTATACCCCACACACGTGTGTGAACCCGTGTCTATACCCCACACGTGTGTGAACCCGTGTCTATACCCTACACGTGAGTGAACCCGTGTCTATACCCCACACGTGTGTGAACCCGTGTCTATACCCCACACGTGAGTGAACCCGTGTCTATACCCCACACGTGTGTGAACCCGTGTCTATACCCCACACGTGTGTGAACCCGTGTCTATACCCCACACGTGTGTGAACCCGTGTCTATACCCCACACGTGTGTGAACCCGTGTCTATACCCCACACGTGTGTGAACCCGTGTCTATACCCCACACGTAAGTGAACCCGTGTCTATACCCCACACACGTGTGTGAACCCGTGTCTATACCCCACACACGTGTGTGAACCCGTGTCTATACCCCACATGTGTGTGAACCCGTGTCTATACCCCACACGTGTGTGAACCCGTGTCTATACCCCACACACGTGTGTGAACCCGTGTCTATACCCCACACACGTGTGTGAACCCGTGTCTATACCCCACACGTGTGTGAACCCGTGTCTATACCCCACACGTGAGTGAACCCGTGTCTATACCCCACACGTGTGTGAACCCGTGTCTATACCCCACACACGTGTGTGAACCCGTGTCTATACCCCACACGTGTGTGAACCCGTGTCTATACCCCACACACGTGTGTGAACCGTGTCTATACCCCACACACGTGAGTGAACCCGTGTCTATACCCCACACACGTGTGTGAACCCGTGTCTATACCCCACACACGTGTGTGAACCCGTGTCTATACTCCACACATGTGTGTGAACCCATGTCTATACTCCACATGTGTGTGAACACATGTCCAACCCTACACACGTGTGTGAGCCCATGTCCATACCCCCCACACACGTGTGAACCCATGTCCATACCCACACACACACACGTGTGAACCCATGTCCATGCCCACACACACACGTGTGAACCCATGTCCATGCCCACACACACACGTGTGAAACCGTGTCCTCACACCTCACCATCCCGCAGTCCACTCCTCGCCGTGGACCAGTCCCAGCCGTGAGCGCCGCATTTCCCCTCGTTTGTGCTTCCGTGGGGTACGTGAGGTTGAAGGCTCTGCGTGCATGAGGCCCCCGCCCCTTTGTGGATTGCTTGTTGGTCTCTCTCTCGTTCTTCCACCCCATTCTATGTTTTGCCATCTTACCTTTTGGGACAGTTCTTTACATCTGTGATTTTCACAACTTGCCAAGCACATGCTGTAAATGTGGGTTTCTTGCTGTCAGTTCCCAAGGGCATCTTCTTTTTGTGTCATAGGAAAATGTAGACGTTCCATGCGGTCGAGTGTATTCTCCTTCTTGTGGGCTCTGGGTCATTCTTGGGGAGACTTCCTGTCTTCTAAGGCTGAACAGGAATGCCCCGTGCCTGGACTGGGGCGTGGCTCAGGTGCGGGAGCGTCAGCCCAACAACATCCAGAACACACAGAGAGGTTCTGTCCAGGGTTCACCTGAGATGTGCGCTCTCTGACCCCCGTCTTCTGGCGGCCTTCCCAGCCCACTCACCCTCCCTGGCCCCTTGCTGCCTCCACTGTGGGTCTTTCTCCAAGCCCGGAAGCTTCACGGCTCTGAGACCTGTCATCTTCCCCTCATCCTTTTCTGTGCATTGTTTGTTTGCATTGTTTCTGAAACCGTGACTTGGAAATCACTTCAGAATTTTTCTAGTTTGGGCCCCGTAGTGCCCACCAGCTCCGCCCTTCTCCCTCTTGCTTCTCCTCCCGTGCCTAGAGACTCTGCACATCCGTTTCCTCCTTCTCAAAGGCCATGCGCTCCAGACAAATGAGTGCATTCACAGCTCTGTCTTCAGTGTAAATGCCCACGTGGCAGCTTCCTCAGGCACACAGAGGTTGTCTGTCACTTCTCCACGTGGAGTGGGGCCTTCCAAAACAAATACATAATCGCTCTTTTCTACCTGTTACCAAACATACTGAGATGGTTATTATAATAGTGTTAGGAGGTTTTCTTTATGTTTTGTTTCTTAAGAACTTCGCACAGATAGGATTCTTGAGTAAATCAAGAATGAAAATGACAAGTGATGTCCCATAGGAGATAAAAAAAAAAATCTCCCCCAATTCTCAGTCTGTGCCTACTCCCTCCCCCAACCCCTGAACTGTTATCTCTATCAGCAGAAACAAAGGGTGTGATCTCTCCTGAGACACAGGCGTTAGAATACAAGAGTGACCTGGCCTTGTGCTTAGAAAAATATCACCTGCCAGGAAAGCCAGAGGTGGAAATGTAAGCTGTAGGGGTTTTCTGCTGTGTGACTGCACATTTCGAGTTTTAACTTTGACTATCCTGCATATTTTAAAAATTGATGTAGAGACTTCCCTGCATGTGGCTCGTGGTGAATATTTACCCTGTGGGTTAAGTGGCGATGGGCCTATTTCAGCTTCCTATAAATGATGTATATCGGAAAGATATAATGGAGACTGAATGAGACATACAGCTCCATAAGCAGAGACAAACTCCTGACGCCAGAAGGGCTGGGGGAGGAGGAAGAGACGTGGCTGGAGGATAAGACTGAAGCACTATAAATTCCTGGTTCCCAACACTCTGCTCTGTTTCTGTTTGTCTGTCTGTCTTCTCAGGGACCCTCAGAGTCTGGACCCACCGGAAGTCAGCAATGCAAAGCTCCAGTACGCAGGGTGGGGCCCCAAGGGGCAGCAGCTGGTAAGCAACCCAAGGTCAAGTTCAGCAGCCGTACGTGACCTCCTCACCATTAACGCTGTCTAGACTGATGGCTTCTCCCTGTACTCAGCTGTGTGTGCACACATGTGTGCGTGTGTGACTGTGTGTGTGGATACTCATGTGCATCAAGACCAGGATATCTGTGTATGCAAAATGGCTGTTTCTCTTTGGAGAGAGAATTTTCAGGAATTGGGAATCGCATGCTATGTGAATTTTCTGTCACTCGGATGAAATGCCCGAGAAAACTGCTTCATGCAGGAATGTTTTATTTGGCTCATGCTTTCATACTTCAAGCCACGGTTGACAGGTTATGTTAGCTCTGGGCCTTTTGCAAGACAGAGCACAGAGGAGGAGGGGGTCTGGAAGAGCAGAGCCACTCACACCAAAGCGGCTGGAAGCAGAGAGACGGAGTAGGAATGGGTTAGGATATGTCTATCAAGGCCCTGCCCCAGCGACTCACTTCCTTCAAACCACTACCGCCTTCTAACCCCCATTCCACTACGGACTGAACTTCCATGGGCCAACCCACCAGTGACATTAGCTTGCTCATGTCAAGCGTCACCATCTGGGTACCACGTCCCTGTGCATAGGCTCTAGATTTGCTGCGAATTGTGAAGATGAGGTTGGGGAAGGGTTCAGGGTGAGAATGATCTGCGTTGTTGAATTTGGCTCTTGGAGCTCCTCTTCTGGTGAGGGTTTCATGAAGAAGGTAGGTCTCATGTCCCCGGCCAGCTGAGGACAGCCCATGGAGGCCCCCATGCATTGAGGCCACTCAAATTGGCAAGATCGGGCTGTGTGCAGCCCTGTGAATTGTAAGGACGGTGTAGTTGAACAAGGTGCTCATTGTCTCCTGAAGCGGTCAGCGTGCAGGGGTCGGCCACAGCGATTCAGGAAAACGTCTGTGAGTCCTGCTTCTCTCTGTGTCAAGAAATGATGCTTTTTCTCCGGCATGTCGCGTGGACCAGATGGCTTGAAGTCACAGGCAAGGCAGATTCGCTGGAGCTTCATTTTAAAGCTGTCTGTCCCCAAACTACCATGGAAAATGGTCATTTCTTAAATTTTGCATGGGATTCTATTAATTGGGCTGCCTACTGACTTATGAAAGAAAATAGTCTTTCCCCTGTAGCACAATTATACTTTTTTGGTTGTGGGGTTTCTTCCATGGTCTTGAATTAGTGGTGCAAAGAAACAGGGGTATAGGTGCCACGAAAGAATTTTAGTGATTACTAAGGTGTGCCTAAGGCTATCAGTATATTTAATTGGTCAAAATCAGGCTATGGTAGGAGGAAGTAAAAAAGAGCTGGCATCAGAAGAGGGGGCCCCAATCCCTCAGCTAAATGTTTGTTGAGGTAGGAAACAAATGCCTAAATGGATTGTTTACTCAATTAACACAATCACCGTTCCTGAGGGTTCAGCATAAAATAATTGGAGCGAGAGAAACACTCGAAACATAGAACAGTGAGCCACCTGGACACTGATGGGGAGGGAAATGGGGGGACTGGGTGTCCAGTGCAGTGTCCACTGCTCATGTCTGGCGCCGATGGACTTGTGGAATTTCGCAGTTTACAAACTTACATGAACTTCGAATTTTTTTTTTGCCAGTCCTGGGCTTGAGCTCAGGGCCTGAGCACTGTCCTTGGACTTTCTCAAGGCTAGAGCTCTACCACTTGAGCCTCAGCACCACTTCTGGCTTTTTTCTATGTACGTGGTACGGAGGAATCAAACCCGGGTCTTCGTGCATGCTAGGCAAGCACTCTACCACTAGGCCAAACTCCCAGCCCTGAACTTAGAAATTTTTATCATGCTTTTTTCTCTAAGTTTTATTTTATTTTTAATTGACACACACATGTACAAATTTATGGGCTGCTTCGGTGCACGCAGACTGGCAGTGCTGACCACATGAAGGTGACAGGCATGTCATCACCTGACGTGACTGTCACTCGGAATCCTCTGTGCCTTTTGAAATAGACAGTGCACCAAGGGGACCTGTTACAGCCTTGCTGTGCGTAGATCTCGGCACATTCTTCCTGTCTTAGGGCAACCTGTGTCTGGAAAAAGAAAATGGAGCATACATAGATCCCTAGTGAAATACTTAACATTCACCAATCCTGATGGCTGTTAGAATGTAGGAGAAATTAGAAGGGTGGTGCTACGCCGGACGCTTGGCAACACATGCTGCATGTGAGAAGTAAGGCTAGAACACGGGCTGCCTGCGACTGCAGGACAAAGGGAAAGGCAAGGGAGGCCCCCTGTGGACGTCATCTCCTGAGGGGCTCCTGACATGCCTCCTTGTGCTGGCTGGCAGAGACCGTGCGCCGCGTCGAGAACAGACGGTCCCGTGTGCTGAGCAGGGGTCGGGAAGGAGGGGTCTGTATAAGGGTGACCGACCGTGTGGGGCCCTCAGGCTCCACTCCCCACAGGCAGCTGCGCATCTGATGCAGACACAGACAGTAGAAGCACTGGGTCCCAAAAAGCCTTTCCGTGAACCCTGGCAATGGCGGGATCTGTCCAGGGCGATTGTGTGTCCTCACGTCCTCGGTGGGGCCAGCCTGACCCAGGCGTCACCTCCCAGCGGCAAGAACTGCGGAGCCCACTCTGTCAGCCGAGGAAGCTTGCAATGAGGGAAGAAGATCTGGCCAGCGCTGATCCCTTAAGTGACAGCCAGCCACAAGTCCCTCGTTGCCCTTTATTTTAAGACGTAAATATTGTTCCCTAAAGTAAACGTGCTCTAATGATAATGAGGTGGATCACAGCACGTCATTCCCCTTGGGGAGCGGAGAACACAGCTGCAGCTCAGCTTCACGGCAGAGCCCGGAGCGCCTCGCCGCTGAGGGATGGCAGCCTTCCGTGGCTCAGAGAACCTGATTCTCCAGAAACAGATCTGGGGGCTGAGGAGCAGTCTCCAGGGCTGGTCCTCTCCTCCTCCGACGCCAGGCCTGCCCCTGCCCCCTCTCCTCCTCCATCTCCTCCTCCATCACCAGGCCTCCCCCTCCTCCATCTCCTCCTCCATCTCCTCCTCCATCACCAGGCCTCCCCCTCCTCCATCTCCTCCTCCATCACCAGGCCTCTCCCTCCTCCATCTCCTACTCCACACCAGGCCTCCACCTCCTCCCTCTCCTCCTCCATCACCAGGCCTCCCCCTCCTCCATCTCCTCCTCCATCTCCTCCTCCATCACCAGGCCTCCCCCTCCCCTTTCCTCTCCATCACCAGACCTCCCCCTCCCCTTTCCTCTCCATCCCCAGGCCTCCCCCTCCCCTTCTCCTCCTCCATCCCCAGGCCTCCCCTGCCCCCTCTCCTTCATCGCCAGCAGCCTTTCCCACCAAGATATGCATCACGGCATGTAGTCTCAGAATCCTGGTCCTTCCTGCATCTTCCTCTCCCTGGATGTCCTTCACTGGGTTCTCTGCCTGCCACATGTTGTCAGCAATTCCCACGAGATTGTCTGCTTGCTAGAACTACGAGCCATTCAGCATTTTGGAATGTCCCTTTGTTTCCAAATATGTCATTCCTAGCAGAGCCTTTGAATGTATGGAATGATCCTCGGGACCGCTCTGCAGCGGCCCAGGGGATTGGTGAGGGGACATACATTTTCCCTGGGGAAATGAGCCACGGAGCGTCTCACCGCTCTGACTGCACTGCATCAGCCATGGAGAATCAGGGCTGGGCTCTCTGGAGTCATTCAGAGTCTCTCCCTCTCCCCACCCCGCTCTGTGCCTGGCTTGCTACACTGGTCGTGATAAATGAGCATCTTCGACGAGTGAATGTAATCAGCGCTCTGGAAATCGTCAGCAGCTCGGGATGTGAAGAACCGCACAGAGGCGCTGGCGGGGAGGCAGGTGGGGAAGATGGCGGAGGAGGAGGTGGGCAGGGACCACACAGACTGCCCAATCCCCAGTCCAGGCCTGCTTTCTTAGGTCTGCTCCTGTCAGGCCAGGCCATCTCAGCCAGAAGTCCCCATCGCACCCTGAAGTCCTGCCTTCTGAGTCCTCGTGGCCTCCTAGCTGCTTCCCGAGTCATCTGCTGTGGCTGGCCCTCCACAGTCCAGCTGGCATTCTAGCTCTTTCTCCTCCACCCTTCCTTACCCGGGCAGCCCAGGGAGCCCGGCTGAGGCAGAAGCGTGGAGACTGGGCTGCGTCCCTTGTGCCCGAGGCCCACAGCAGCTCATGGGGGGTGCGGTGGCCGCCAGAGGACAGAGAGCATTTCACTGACGTTGACCATCCAGCAAAGACAGGCAGCGATCTTTCCCGCAAGGTGAGCGTATTTAATGAAACGCCGTGCACACGAAGCGGTCCAGGCTGAAGCGACGTCCCATCAGTGACTTAGAAAGGCCTCTAATCAGTGCGGGTTCATTTGGTATCCATTGTAAAAACATGTATCACGGGCACCGAAGCCCATGACAGAAGCCAAGAAGGTAATATCACAGGAGTGGAAATCACCTTCTATATCCTCAGGAAATGATGTGCCTCCCTCCAAACTCAACACAGTCCGTCAGAACCATGGTGCTGTGTCCCTGCGTCACCTCAGAACTGACTGGTCCTTGTGAAAATAGGCCGAGTTTTTTGCAAATAGCTGCAATGGGTGGGGAAGTATCCCGGCCGACAGTGACCTCGGCTCAGGACTGGAGACACGGTATGGGATTGTGGAGCTGCTCCATCTACCCAGACTCTGAAGTTACAGAGCTGTCAGCACGCAAAGTGAGCTTTGAAATGTAGGATTGCAGAGGAGGGGAGAGGAGAGGGGGGTAGCAAATCCTGATGAGGTGACAATGCTCCCACATCAACCTTGCTAGATGAGTGTCAGGGAAGCACGGGAGACAAAATTCTTCACAGGGGAAACCTATATCCTGAATGCACTGGGAGCAGGACATGTTTGACTTCCTGACCTTGGCTTATCTCATGTAACGCGACGATCTCCAGTTTGTACCAAGTTCCTCAAAATGATAGTTTCATTCTTCCTCATGGCTAACACCCCACATTTTACACCTAAGTGTGGTACGTCTAAATGGTCCACATTTTCCTTCTTACTTACTGATTCTTGGGCCCCTTGGCTATTTAAAATGCTGCCACAAATCTCTGTCCTGCATGTTGATGTTTCTTCCTTTGCACACATTCCTAGAGTGCTACAGCGTGGCCACGAGGTGATCCTCCTCTCAGTTTTCAGTGATTCTTCGTACTGACTTCCAGAGTGGTTGCGCTAGTTTACCTTCCCACCGAGTTTAACGAGGGCTCCTTTAGCCACGCGTCTTTGCCAGCATTGGTTACTTGTTCTCTTGGTAAATTCCGTTCTGAGTAGGATCTCTCAGTGGAGTTGTGAACGTAGACTTTGGAGCTGAGAACGTAGATTGTTTCTTTCTATACTTCATCTTCTGCCCCAGCAGAGTTCAGGAAAGGCTGTGTCTGGGTTAAAAGCAGGCTAACTCAATCGCTCACCTTGTTGGAGGCGCAAACCACCTTTTTTCTTCCTAACATAGTGTCTTTAATGCCACTGCAATGGAAACAGTGTGCTTGCGATTGTGTGTGAAGAGCCAGTGTCAGTCAGGAGCCATGGCAGTGTGAGGGTCGTGGACTCGCAGACCGTCTGTCAAAGGAAACCTGTGAGCAGGCAGCGTTCCACGTGAAAGGAGAGTGTTCCATGACGAGAGGTCATGGAACAAGGCGCTTCTGGATCGAAGCACCGTTCAGAGGTGGTGATTTGAGACCAGAGCCATGGCTGTACAGGCAGCCAGAGACGCTGGGCCTCCCAGAGGGGACCCAGGGCCCCTGGGGGGGGGTGAGGTCTCCCTCCATGCTCACACGTGATGGAATTCCCCAGGGGCAGAGAGCACACCTCTTCATTTCCCAGCTGGGAAAGCCTCCGTGTGACCACCCACCTCTCCCACCTCCTCAGCCACGGACGAGCTCTGTGACCTTTCTTCCCCTAACCTGCTGAAATGATTGTCAGCCCCACTTGTTCCAACAGCTAATCTTCCAACTCTTGGTTTTATTATTCAGTTCTCACTTCCCAATAGCTTTATTCCCAGACCAAACGTAAGCTGCTCAAGGACAGAGACGCCTTCCATTATGCTTCTATCTTCCACAGCCCACTGCTCAGGGTGGAGCAGAATTCGGGTTTTTGACAAATACTTGTTAAATAGATGAGATCCTGTAGGGATAGTAAAATTAAATGTCAAATTTATGGACATGAGCTCCAAAATTCATAGAAATTGGAAAAAACGTGAAGTTATATCCTAAAAAGATTTAAGATTTCACGACTTGTCTGCTGGTTAATTGACTCTGCCGCTCTAGGAGCAGTGTGGAGAAGGACCTCTAGATGGTTGAAGCTGACATTTCTCCTTACAGTGTTCATGAAGCTGTGAAAGGTCTGAAAACAAAGATGTGAGCTTCCCCGGCTAAGCCCTGTGCAGGCAGGAGGGTGGGGAGCAGGGTTGGGGGGTCCCCTCTTCTGCCCACTCCCAGGGCCTGGCTGGTATTTGCCCTGGCCTCCAGGGAGCAGTTAGACCCCAGAGATTCATGCACACCCCCATTCTGCAGTTTGGAGCTGTGTTTGGCCCCCACCCTCATCACTCCGGAAGTGGGGGCCTGAGGAATTATTTCCTGAGTGGTCGCACAACCCAGAGACCCCCAATCTCCTGAGGGGATGGATGTGCAGCTTGCTGAAAGCCACGACATCGCAAGACATGTTGGGGATTTAGCAACATCGAATGATTTCCCCTGCTCTTTTCTTCAAACTAGATCCCTCCTAGACTGGAACGTGAGCCTTCTTTGTGTTTCGAAGGACCTCTTCCGATCCTGCTCTCTGGGGTGGTGATTCTCATGGCTCACGGGGTGTATGCAAGAGACATGGGTGAGAGCAGGCAGGCAGTGAGTCACGTGCAATGGCAGCCCCGGTTAGGGGTCTTTGTTTTGTTTTTGGAGGAGGTAGGACTAGGAATGGAACCCAGGACCCTGTGCTTGCTAGGTAGGTGCTCTACCATATGAGCCACGCCCCCTGCCCCAGTTTTATATCTTCTGGGGGTTTACTTTTACGTATGTGGTGTCTAGAACCTGGTACAGTGAGTTCTACTCTAAGGAAGAGTTAGCAAGTGAGTGAACTGATTTTCCCGTCTGTTCACCTAGTTGGGAACTAAGCCTGAGCCTGTAATGGTGTAGTTTTTACTCTAATACTTCTCTGGCCCCGCACAGGTGGAATGACGTTTCCATTTCCCCAGCCAGTCCTCCCTCGAACAGCCCGTGTCTAGCGGTGACCCCCGTCCATCTGCCTGCGCAGCCTCCAGCTCTCACCCACTCTCTCCTTTTCACACTGCCAAATTCCATCCTCCATGCCCACCGTCACCTCGCACCCAAATTCCTGCAGACATCCGTCTTTGCTTCCCTGCCCTATTCCAGAATGTTCTCGCTTTATGCTGCACCTGAGAGGTCTTTTTCTAAAATGAGCGTGCTTTTAGCAAAAAGAATGTGTGCCTTGGGCTCACAACCTAAAACAAGCTTGGAGAGAAATGGTAATAACATTTTGGGTTTTTCCTCTTCTGTGTATGTATTCTATGTTTACCCACTGCTAAGTATACTAATGATACCTACAAAAATAATGGTAGGAAAATTCCCTCATCGATGAGCACTGCTGACAGAGATAGGGGACTTGATTTACAAACTCAGGTGAGGCATAACACCAGAGACTCTCAGAATACTGCAGTGAATCTGGGAGGAGCCCGTGGTTAGCACACCTTTGGGACAAGCTCTTTAAATGGAAAGAACCCAGTGGATGGAGATGGCTTGAGATGGACTGGAGGGTGCATTCTGGCCCTCAGGCCTCCCCTGGAGAAAGGTAGACTCTGCCTCCTCACTGGGAAATAGGGTTTGTAAGGCCCAGCAGGGACGGTGCAGAGGCTTGGATGGCCCTTCTCAGCAGGGACCATGCAGCTTTCCTTTTCCCAGCCACAGATGTTGGGGAGAAAATGAACGTTATTTTGAACCTGTGCCAGAGGCCAAACAATTTTTGCACAAGTGATGAGAACATTGCAAAATGTAGAAACATGAACTTTGAAGAAAGGCCATTAGTCCTTTTGACCTTGAACCTTCTGGGTCAGTTTCCTCATCATCAGAGCAGGTGATTAGAACACCTGTTCGGTGTGATTACAAGGCAGATGTGGAGGCAGGTATGTTCCTGAGCTTAGCATTTGGTCACAGGGAGCCCAGGGAGCCATCCACACCTCCCAGCTCTTGGTCTTCCTCCCTGTTGGATTTCTATCCACATAGGACAGCCAGCATTTTCTTTTCAGCAGGATCTCATGTGTACAAAACCTTTTCCAGTGTCTGAAAGAATGGCAGTTAAACTTCAGGAGCCGACAAGCAGCGAGGCGTCTGATAGGTGCTTCTCGGGGCCAGCGGAACTGGAGTGTTCCAGCTACAATTAGAGGCATTCAGAGATGGTCTGGATGCTCAGGAGACATCCCGCTTGCTGATAAAAGCCTGGGGAGCATGAGGTTCTGTGACCGAACGCTGTTTGTGCTCCTCATTTACCCACAAGTACATTCTACCTCGCTGGAAGCATTTTTTAAGGAAAGTGGCCGTCTGGGTCAGTTCAAAGGGATTTTCAGAGGCAATGGGCTCTACATTTCATCGAGTCATAGTCTCTGGGTTGTGTTTCCTTTGTGACTGTGAGCTCCTGAGGCCATGGGCAAACCCCTTCCCGTCGGGTCCCAGTAAGTCTCCTCCAGCTCCTGACTTCACAACGCCTAACGACACCATGCAGCCCAGTGTCTCCGGACCGTGTGAGCAGTGTGCAGTTTTACCTTATTAATGAACATTTTCATTTCGCGTAACTTCTGGAGTGCATTGCTTTTCCAGAAGTGCTAATTACCAAGCTCACAGGAGAAGGTCGGCTGCATATTAAGCTGTTTCGCCCTGAGCTCCCTGCTGAGCTCAAAGATGGCCCAGCCAGGCTGCAGATGGAGGGAGGCCCTCCTGGGGCAGCTCGTGGCATGGGGCAGCTCCCTGCGTGGGGCAGCTTGAGGCCCTGCTCCCAAGGGAGTTACAGCCACATCTTTCTCAAGGGAAAACCTTTTCATCCGCTTGAACTGGTGGCGTGTGACCTGAGCTATCCACCCATTGCATCTCCCACCACCTTCCTACCCACATCCCCAGCAAGTCCACCGGGATATGGTCTTCTTAGTCAAGTGAAGGATGATGAGTCTAGAAGGGCCTTCAAACACACGAGAGACACCATGGTGCTACGGAGGATCACCCAAGGGCTGGTCACACCGTGTCTGCATCTCTTGGGTCACAATACCAGATGCCGTCACTAATGAAGAATGGAAGGTTATCATCCCCCACTGTTCCAGAGGCTGGAAGCCCAAGTCACAACTGACAAATGGACAGACCGGGCTGGAGACCAGATTCCTGCCCTCTCCTCCAGGTCCCCGTGTCAGTGTCAGAGAACTGGCTGGGGCCATGCCCAGGGCCACTGCCCCAGGTGACACAGGCCCTCAGGCCCCCACAGCCCCCGTGACACCACGCCGGTGACCTTCAGATTTTAATATATGAACCCGAGGAGGCAGGCCCCTCCTAACACCACATGGACACAGCTCAGTACAGGATTTCAGGTTGGTGGATGGACCTGGCCCGAGGTCACAGCACAGAACCCCAGCCAGACTCCTGCTCTGCCTCCCTGGGTCAGTTACTGAACCACTCCAGGCCCATTTTCCTCTAAGATGGGAACTCCTTGGCATAGTTGATACTATCTGATATATGTTCTGTGGTGTGCAGGGGCATGTGGGCAGCCAGGCACTTTGCCTGCAAGTTACCAGGAGCTGGTGCCCAGGTCAGCTACCAGGGGTCCCGGCCCCAAATGGCCTACAGGTCACACTGACGCAGGAGGGAACCATGACATGGCAGCGTCCCTGGGCAGGGAGGGTCCGGAGCTGTGTGTGGCCAAGGTCGAGCAAGAGTTTGTGTGGTGGAGGGCACGCCTGTTGGTGTGGCAGAGGTCACCCATGTGCTTCTGGGAAGGAAGCCTCATCTCCTCCCCCAGAATTCTCAGTGCCTCTGCATCTCTGTGGAATGGAACTTGTTAGCTCGAATGCTCCATTCTGTTGGCCAAGAGACTGGTAAGACAGGGTAATAATGGAAGATGGCACTGGAGACCAGGTGAGCACCTCGCCTCTGGAGGGGCCTCCTGCTGCCCAGTTGGTTGGGACCACAGGAAGGGAAAGTGTTATGGGTACACGGGCACGGGGAGTGTTTTCCACAGGGCTTTACCGTCCTCTGCCCGTGGACACGGGCGCCCTGGACACAGCTCCCCACCGGTGCCCACTGCTGGAGATGGGCCATGGCAGGCACTTCAGTGGCTTCTGCCATCTGTTCCCTATTCCACTGTGAAAGTACTACCAAGTATAAAAAGTGAAGCATATTTTTTAAAAATGGGGAAGGAAAACCTTTCATGTAATAACATTGAGGGACTCGCGATTGCTAATTACCATGAATATCTCATTCACTGCCTTATGTACTTCTTACAGTTGCAGTTGGTTCCATTGTCAGACCTTTTGCCCACCGTGACATAATTAATAGTTTATTTAATGGAGTGATTATTGCAAACATAATTTTAATAGCAGTATTTCATTGAATTTTCATTGATTTGTGCAAATTTAATAAGCTATTTTTCTGGTGGACAGCTAGGCTCTTTATAATATTTCACAGCATAACTCAGGCTTTAAAAATGCTTTGGGGCTTAAAATGTTCCTGAAGTGAATCACCGAGTCATCAACTATGAAGCCTTTTTTAAGGCTCTTGATACATATTTGCAAATCTTCTCATGAATGTTTAATCATCTCTCTGATTGCAACCTCATGGCATCAGGTAAGCATGCATTCGTTTGGGGGAAATCTTGCTAATTCTTCTATTTAAAACAACTTCTGTGAACATAATTCTATTACATCTCTATCTAAATCAGCATACATTTAGTTATCATTCATAGTTGATTAAATTTGCATGCATTCAATGGTAAATTGATTATTTTCTATAAATTAATCCCAGTGACATCTTTCTTGTGCATTGTCTGGTTTAATCTTCAGCCCATTCATCCTACCCTGATTTAGCTTTGTAAATATTAGAGAGGACAGCAGGGCAGTGACAGGGATTGCTGGGCTACTGGGCCTCATATTTTCGCTGTTTGTCCTCTGAGGAGGCATTGATGGGCAGAGACAAACTTGGCATCGGTGGAGGCAGAGAGATGGACTTGCAAGCACTGCAGATCCAACATCTCCAAGCAGAGCACTGAGCCCACCCAGGCTTCAGGGCGCCATTGTGAGAGGAGGGAAGGTCCAAGAATGGCATCTTCAAGATGTGCAGGCGAAGCAGCTGAGTGCCGCTCTGCTATAAAGCATCTGGGTCTCTGACACACACACAGCCGTCACTATCAAAATCCACATGGCCCACAGCCCAGAGAACCTGCGCAAGGCTTCACTGCCTTTTTGGAAGCTCAAGGCCATTCATCTCTGGACTGTTTACCAAAAAAGTAAAATCCCAGAAATGTTCCATGAAAAAAGAATTGATTTTCTCTCACCATATGTGATATTGAGAATTCATTCATTCTTTGGAGCCAGAAGATGGTTTCTGGCCCCCTGTGCAACTTGAATTTAACTGCCACGTGAAAAGATGTGTGGAGCAGAGACCAGCAGTCAACTTCTCAGGGCGCCCCGTGGGTTTAGTTCTCAGTTCGCAGCTCCTGTGTCTCCACTCAGGCCGGGCCCAGAGCTCCCGGTGCTCCTATGACTGACATTGCTTGTACTTTTTGTTATTTTTGGCTATTTTGCCGTCGTGCTCGGGGACCTCTGGCAGCCTGATGCCCCGACGAGAGTGAGTCTGATGTGCTGGCCCGTGTCGGAGCCCTCCATACACTTGAGAAGCCGTGGCGTGGCGAGTTGTGGACTTAACCTCTCTCTGCACCCCACGCCATGCTTAGCTACCCTGAGCCACATCCGTTCTCTACAGAGCAAGACTCATACTCCTTTCCTGGGTGCTGGGGCAGTAGAAGGGCCAGAGTTCAGACTTGAGAGTCTGTACCCTCGGCGAACCCCGGATCCTCTGCATACAGGGGCGGCAGGCATGTGACTCATGCCCCTGGGGGAGGCAGCCCTATAAAAGCCATCTTACTGGAGAGCAGTACTCAGAAAGAATAGCAAATACTGATGGATATAAAGTAAGAATCCACCCCAATCCTCTCATCAGTGCAAGGCCCAGGGTCCCTCCCAGATGGAGATTTTCACTTGGGGCTGGTTGCTGGACATGTTCACCAGTGTGTGACGGCAGATTCTGCACACAGCTGCCCCCGCCGCAGGTCTGCCTGGTGAGGGGACCTTAGTTTCATGGGGAGAAGCCCGGAAGGGAGCCTGTGGTTGGGTGGTTTGGGGAGAGTGCTCCCCACATGATTTGAGGAGCACAGGAAGACATGGTTCTCAGAGGAAGAGCTCAGTACCCAGGCCTGGGGCCGCTGGAAGCCAGGGACACAAGAGTGACTTCCCACATGGGACAGGCCACGTGGGGTTCAGCCTGGTTCTGAGGCCATGGCGCCGCCTGTGTTTGGACATTGTAAGTGAAGTCTTGTGATCACAAGCACAGACACCTTCGGGCCTCTCGCCCAGCCCAGCCCGCACAGACCTCCTGACAGAGACTTCTCAGGAGAGACCAAGGACGCAGGCGACCATGGCCACGGAGCCCCACCTGTCTCAAGGCGGTCCCACCTGGCTCCCTAGGGGAACAGTCCACGCTCGGTGGTCAGCGAGGTGGACAGAACATGCCCTGTCTGCCCTAGTCGCACATCCTCCCATCTGAGCAAAGTTGTACACCGCCTCGCAGCACTGGCCGGCCCGGAGAAGCTCCCGAAGGCGGTGCAGGCTGCTCAGAGGTCAGCACTCGTGTCGGGGCGGCCCACTGCAGGGAGGGGAGATTATCACGCACAGACCGGCTCAGTGGAGTGCAGCGAGCTGCGCGTCCCGGCATGCCTGCCTGAGAACTGCTGCTCTGCATCCTCCGCTGTGAAGCCATTCTGTTCATCCGTCAAACCAAACAGCTTCGCCATGGCATGTGCCCTCCGGTGCTCAGGGGTTGGCATGTGCCCTCCGGTGCTCAGGGGTTGGCATGTGCCCTCCGGTGCTCAGGGGCGTACACGTGAGACTTGCACACTACAGTGCTCAGGGACCAGTGTCAGGAAGCTGGGACTTGAGGTGTGGAGGGGAGGGAGGGTAGATAAACGGAGAAGAATGGGAATGCAGTCATAATATTCAGTGTACACGTGTGAAAATGCAAGCAGGAAAATTAGTAGGATGGGCTGGGTTGGGAGATAGGAAGGAGAACAATGCAAGGCATTGATGAAGATGCATTGTACTCACATAATGGCATGTTGAAATATAACTCCTTTGTACAGCTACCTAGAGATAATCGCGGTAGAAGAGGAAATGTCTAGAAAAGAATTCTCGCCGGGTTCCAGTGGCTCGTGCCTGCCTTCCCAGCTATTTGGGAGGCTGAGATATGAGGATCATAGTTCATAGCCCAAGTAGGAAAGTCCATGAAATTCTCACCTTATCTCCAATTAATCAGCCAGAAGTGGAGACATGACTCAAGTGGTAGAGCACTAGTCTTGAGCGGGCAAGCTGAGAGACATACCCAGGCCTTTGGTTCAAGCCTGAGGACACACACACACACATTTTCTGGGTGACAATGTGAGTGGAGCACTTGAGAACGATCCTGAGACTGTCTCAGCGCGTGAATCTTCTCGCCACAGAGTTCGTCGGAAAAGCAGTGACCTCGGGCTGTGAACAAGCCTTTGGCTCTCCTGGGGCTTCTCTGCCCATCTGTGCGAAGTCCTGTCATAATTTGCTGAGTGGAACGTTGATGTCAGGATTTTGTAGGAAAGAGCAAGGGGGAAATGTTCAAGCACCAGCCTCGCCACCACAACTGCATCGCGGAGGACGTGAAGAGCGGGCACTCAGCGTGTTGAGTGGCTAATGGGACCGCTCGGTGTGCTTCCAGCCTTCAAGACTTCTTCCGTGAATCAGCTCCCTTCACACTCACGACAGAAGCACCCAGGGAAAGCACAGCAGGCATGGCTACCGCACTCATGGCCGGGAAACTCGAATGGCAGAAGGAGACTTTCACTTTATCCCCAACAAGAGTCAGTGTGAGAAGAACCGAGTGTTTGTTAGGAATTCTAGGCTGGTGGATTCATTGCTCAATAGCAAAGTTGTGATTCTTGTTACTAAAACACGGAACAAGGAGACACAAAAGTAACAGACTTGACCACTAAATCAGAGGATAAACCCCCAGCGTGGTCCCTGCAAAGGCCCCGGGCAACACAGCACGGCCAGCTTTGCACACAACGTCCACTGGTGCTACGTGCTGAGCGTGCTAAGTGCCACAAGAACCCTGGACACTTGTCACCAATGGCTCCTCCAGACAGCTTTCCCAGACTGCGACAGGCCAGCATCAAGCAAGGAAGTCCACTTCCTCGTCTAAATGCCATCGGGGCGGCCAGAACACAGGTCTCGATTTATTGTTGTTATTCTACGATTGGATTGTATAAATGCTGGAAACTGAGCTCTCGGGGCTTTGAAAATGGATCCTCCCCTCCCCCAGACGCTGCAGGGCCAGCTCCGTGGAAAAACTCATCTCCTCGCTCCATAGCAAGCTGACCCAGGTTTCTGCACCTGTGGTGGCTGGCCGCGACGACCACTGTTATTTCCACCCATTTTTCTCCGTGACGTTTTAGTTACGTATCTGTGAGGTCCAATATGATCCTTCTATACATCTCAGATGAGGTGACCACGGTAATTATGAACGACGTGCGGGAAGCCCTTCTCGCTTCTTGGTGCTGGGAACAGTTCAGATCTTCTCCTCAAGCTGCTCTGAAGTACACAGTATGTCACTGCTGGTCTGGAAGCTGTGCCACAGCCAGGGATGCCAGCCTCCCCCTCCATTAGCCAGCGCTGCCCCCTCCCTCGCCCCAGCAGTCTTTCTGAACCAGGCCCACAGGGGAAGTCGTCTTTCTCATGTGCCCTGCTGGCTGGCTTCCTGGCGTCCTGGTCTGTGCTCACTGAGAGCAGATGACGGTGGGGCTAGCTTCCGTGGCATCAATGCCCCACGCTAAGCTCCACTGCTGTCTTCATCAAATGCTCAGCTATTCAGCACGTCTCCTTTTTGCCCTTGATTTTCCAAAACTAAACACTAAATGGCGCCCAATTATAGTAATTATCTCCTCCTGTTCCTGATGTCATTAGATCCCCTCTTTAGCTGTGTGCATCTCCATTTGCCTTATTGCAGCCCTCCTCAGAACAGACAGCTCCTGCCTTTATTGTAATCTGCAAGTAAGTTTTAGAAATATTTAGGGTATCGATTATCACTTAGTATGTACACAGATATGTGTATGCAAGCTCACACACACCTTGATTTCTGCTGAGCAAATTGTCTGAAAAAAGGAAGCTGTATTAGTGTTGCAGAGTTCCAGAAAAATCAAACAAAGCCCCAGTTAGTTTAAAACCCTAGCTGAAAGCCAGGCATGGTGACCACGACTGCAATCCTAGCTACTCAGGGGGCTGAGATCTGAGGATCACAGTTCAAAGCCAGCCTGGGCACTAAAGACCATGAGACTAATCTCCAATTAACTGCTAGAAAATGGGAAGGGCACTGTGGCTCAGGATGGCAGCCTTGAGCTGTAGAACTCAGGGACAGGGCCCAAGCCCAGAGTTCAAGCCCCATGACCCACCAAAAAAAAGAAAAATTATGTGTGTGTGTGTGTGTGTGAGAGAGAGAGAGAGAGAGAGAGAGAGAGAGAGAGAGAGAGAGAGAGAGAGAGAGAGAGAGAGAGAGAGAGAGAGAGAGAGAGAGAGAGGACGCATGGATTTCAGTATTTGGTCTGAACCAGCATTTGGTTTGGGGACAGAAATGAGTGGAACTTTCTAGCAGCCAGGGCTGTCCCCAGCCTTCTGCTGTGAGGGCAGTAGAAGGCTTAAGACATCTGGAAATGGAGGAAGGAACTGGCTGTGGCAAGTTAGGAGAAAGGCCAGGCGCGCATGAAGGGAACAGCTGTGTCCCTGCTCACTGCAGAGGCTCCGGTCAGGGAAGGGTGGAGCCAGGAGACACGGCTGGGAATGGCGTAAACAGGAGACATGAGACACACGTGGGTTGAAGAAGAGGAAACAAAAGCTAAATGGTTAGAAAGCGCAGAACCGTGCAAGGAGCGATGCTGGCTTGGCCGGGAGCCACGCTGGCCTCAAGGGAATGGCAGGGGAACAGCATGAGAGGAATGTGAGGCACAGGCAGGAATCCCGAGCCCAGACCTACACACCTGTCCACTGACGCAAAGACACTGTGTCCTCCAGGGACGTGGTCACAGGGTTCCTAGAACAGAGAAGCCCGAGGCGAGTAGCACTTTCTCAAATACTGATGTGGACAGGGCTCTTGGAGATAAGCAGGAAGGGAACATGAGACCTGACCCAGGGCGGGAGAAGGCCCGGTGGGTGGTTGTGCCCAAATGACAGCATGACAGCAACTTCCCGGGGGCCTGCAGAGCCAGACTCTAAGGCAAAGCAGCAGAGCCTGGGCAGCTGGGTACCTGCATGGTGAATGATAGAACGGTGCCCAGCACTGCACCCTCATCTCCTGTCTCCAGATCCCAGCACTGCACCCTCTACTCCTGTCTCCAGATCTCAGCACTGCACCCCCATCTCCTGTCTCCAGATCTCACCACTGCACCCCCATCTCCTGTCTTCAGATCTCAGCACTGCACCCCCATCTCCTGTCTCCAGATCTCGGCACTGCACCCCCATCTCCTGTCTCCAGATCTCAGCACTGCACCCCCATCTCCTGTCTCCAGATCTCAGCATTGCACCCCCATCTCCTGTCTTAAGATCTCAGCACTGCACCCCGATCTCCTGTCTCCAGATCCCAGCACTGCACCCTCATCTCCTGTCTCCAGATCCCAGCACTGCACCCCATCTACTGTCTCCAGATCCCAGCACTGCACCCTCATCTCCTGTCTCCAGATCTCAGCACTGCACCCCCATCTCCTGTCTCCAGATCCCAGCACTGCACCCTCATCTCCTGTCTCCAGATCTCATCACTGCACCCCCATCTCCTGTCTCCAGATCCCAGCACTGCACCCTCATCTCCTGTCTCCAGATCTCAGCACTGCACCCCCATCTCCTGTCTCCAGATCCCAGCACTGCACCCTCATCTCCTGTCTCCAGATCTCATCACTGCACCCCCATCTCCTGTCTCCAGATCCCAGCACTGCACCCTCATCTCCTGTCTCCAGATCCCAGCACTGCACTCCCATCTCCTGTCTCCAGATCCCAGCACTGCACCCCACATTTCCTGTCTCCAGATCCCAGCACTGCACCCCCATCTCCTGTCTCCAGATCCCAGCACTGCACCCCACATTTCCTGTCTCCAGATCCCAGCACTGCACCCTCATCTCCTGTCTCCAGATCTCAGCACTGCACCCCCATCTCCTGTCTCCAGATCCCAGCACTGCACCCCCATCTCCTGTTTCCAGATCTCATCACTGCACCCCCATCTCCTGTCTCCAGATCCCAGCACTGCACCCTCATCTCCTGTCTCCAGATCTCAGCACTGCACCCTCATCTCCTGTCTCCAGATCTCAGCACTGCACCCCCATCTCCTGTCTCCAGATCCCAGCACTGCACCACCATCTCCTGTCTCCAGATCTCATCACTGCACCCCCATCTCCTGTCTCCAGATCCCAGCACTGCACCCTCATCTCCTGTCTCCAGATCCCAGCACTGCACCCTCATCTCCTGTCTCCAGATCCCAGCACTGCACCCTCATCTCCTGTCTCCAGATCTCATCACTGTACCCCCATCTCCTGTCTCCAGATCCCAGCACTGCACCCCCATCTCCTGTCTCCAGATCCCAGCACTGCACCCTCATCTCCTGTCTCCAGATCCCAGCACTGCACCCTCATCTCCTGTCTCCAGATTCCAGCACTGCACCCCCATCTCCTGTCTCCAGATCCCAGCACTGCACCCTCATCTCCTGTCTTCAGATCCCAGCACTGCACCCCCATCTCCTGTCTCCAGATCTCAGCACTGCACCCCCATCTCCTGTCTCCAGATCCCAGCACTGCACCCTCATCTCCTGTCTCCAGATCCCAGCACTGCACCCTCATCTCCTGTCTCCAGATCCCAGCACCGCACCCTCATTTCCTGTTTCCAGATCCGAGCATTGCGCCCCTCATTTCCTGTCTGCAGGAAATGCCAGCATGCAAACTGACTTAGTGTTGCTTACTGTGTGGGTTACTTACTGCAGTATTAATTTGGCTGCCACCTGATTTGACTCAAAAATCAATGGCAGGGTTAGAACATGTAAAAGAAGCTACACTTTTGGAAAACCTTGCACTCTTGTGCAAACCCATTATAACAGGTATTGAGATTAAATCAGGATGCATCCTTGTTGACAGTTTTCCAGCTCCTTTCTGGGTGCAGAAAGCCTGAGCAGAAAACTAATCCGAGGTGGTGATTCCAAAACCTCCCCTCGGTTTTCTACATAAAACATTCTACTGTGCTGTTTCTTGCATTGCACAAAACACCTTCTCTCAATAAACAGTTAAATAACACCAACCGTATTTTTCCTAGCTCTTTCAGGTGGGAAAAACTGGTTTTATTCTGATCTTCACTCTTATAACAATGTCTGTAGATGTGGTGCATTTTGCAAAAATAACCAACAATGCAACCATGTATCAGCATGCTGTGGGGAAGCTGAAGGGTTAGCAGAGGAGGATATGGGTGCTCGGGACACAGAGTTGAGCTGCCCATAGCCAAGAAAGCAGGTCCTGCTTAGGCTAACTCTCAGATGGGGCTGAAGGAGCGGCCTTCCCCTTGACCACTGGGTCTTAACTTCGATGGCACGCTGGCACCACCGGCGATGTTTATTTAAGGCAAGTTCCTGGCCCCACCCCAGAGGCTCTGAGTCCCTTGCAGGTTGGGCTGGTAGATGGTAGACCAGGCCATGGAAATTTTTACTGCTCTCCAGGTCGGCTGAGTGTCCAGCACGGAGGCCCCAGTCAGGGAGGGGCCCAAGGCCCAGTCTGTGCCAGTACTGCAGTGAGTTCCCAAAACAGGGGCCAGAAATGGCCTTGCCCCTTTGTGTACGTCAACCCCAACCTCAGCTCGCTCACGTGCCCCTCCCTGCCACCCCAGTGACCTCCAGTGAGGAAGCAGCCTCTGGCCCCTGGCCTCTCATCCAGAAAAGACCATGGCTAAGCTTCTAGTCCAGTTACCCAGACCTCTGGCAGGAGTCCCTGGGCCGCTGGGACTCCTCTCCTGTGACCTCAGGAGCTGGCTCCTGGCCACTGGCACATCCTGCTTATCCTCCTTCTGGGAGGGTCTTGTTTCCTCTATTCTCTCTGTCTCCATCAGAGTGTGACTGTTTCTCAGCAGCCTTTGTGGTCTTACTTGTCTCTCAGTCACCATCAGGGGAAGGTCTCCCCTGAATGGTGACACTTTCTGCAACAGGCGTGACCCTTGTGTAGAATGTATGGTCACAAAAGGGCAGGTGCTGTGAGGTCCTGCTTGCTTCAGATGAAGCACCCAAGTCGAGCATGGCAGTTCCTGCCTGTAACCTCTTACAAGTTCCAGGCCACCTGCAGTGCTCAGATCCCTGGAGACAGGAAGTAGGAAGGCGGGTGTGGGGCTGGGGAGGCATCGCTGCCAGTGGAGACAGAGCTGCCGTCCACTGGGCAGCTGGAAGGGCTCCGATGACTGAGAGCTGTGAGCTGGTCACTCCGGACTGCTTCTCTGAGCCTCTGCGAGGGAGGCCCTCCCTTCCCTGAGCTGTGCCAGGCAGCGCTGCCAGGCCCCAGCCCCTCCATGCCAGCCACCGTCCTGGTCCACAACTGACCTGTTTACCAGTTGCCAGCACACAACTGTGCCATGCCATGACGAGTGAGCCCAGAGCGAGCTCAGATCCCCAGGCCCAGCCCCCATTCTCCCGGCCAATCCACATGGACACGGAAGTGCCCAGAGATGGGACACGGCTGTGTGACCGTGGTGGACGCTCAGTGTTGGTCTGCTAACCAGCCGTGGTGTGTGGTACAGTGTGCAGGGCTGGAGCGTGGGGCGTCTTAAGCTGGGGTCCAGACACCTGAGTGGCTACCGAGGACCCTGCCGCGGCCTCTGCGCCCGGGGGGAAGGGCGGGTGAAACGCTCCAGGGTTCTGGCTTCAGAGCAGGCGCCTGTCTGACCCGCCACCCTTCTTTTCCAAATAGATTTTCATCTTTGAGAACAACATCTACTACCGCGCACACGTGGGGAAGCAGGCGATCCGAGTGGTGTCCTCGGGGAAGGAGGGCGTGATCTACAACGGCCTCAGCGACTGGCTCTATGAAGGTAGGCGGGGAGGAGGGAGGAGCCAGGCCACGCAGGCTGGGGCTGTGTGCGGCTGGGCTGGGTGTGGGTCGGTTGTATGTGGCTGGGCTGGTCCATGGCTGGGCTGCTGTGTGCACACGTTGGTGTGTGGTAGGTTGGGGCTTGGTGTGTGGCTGGGCTGGTCCATGGCTGGGTTAGTGTGTGGCTGAAGGCCATCTGGGGCTCAGTGCGTGGCTGAGACCCGTGCTTGGCTGGGCAAAATGTGTGGTTGGGGTACTGGATAGGGATGGAGATGGGAGCCCGGTGTCCTCGAGGAAGACCGGCGGTCACAGGGAACGGATGAGGCCCCAGCCAGCGGGCCTCGGCAGGGTCTCTCCACTCCAAAGCATCTCGCCTGCTCTGTGAGTGGGGGCGGCCCACCGTGCCCTCTGTCCACCCACAGGTCACCAGATGCCGAGTGGATGCACTCAGCGAGTGCTTGGCTGTCATCAGCAGTGGGGTGGTGGGGAGCGTGCGTTCATTTTCTTAAGCGGTGATTATAGCAATAGTGATCCGTGTGATTGGTGTGTCCCTAGCACTTTTGTTTTTAAGGCCTAAGCCTCCGGGCAGTTCCTGGAGCCATGGGGTAGGATGCCACCCCCGGACTGGGTGCACCCCAGGGGCCGTGCATACCGAGCTGCCACCGGGCCCCACTGAGAGGGGCCTGAGTCCTCACGCAGGCCTCCTTCAATCATCCACAGCCAGGCGATTCAGAACACCCTCCCATCCTCTTAATAGCACACAATAGTGCATTGCTTTGCTATTCCGGTTAAGCTTCTGCTTTAACAAACCCATCGACAGCCTCCGTTTGCCCTCCTAGCCATTTACAAGACATTGTGGAGATGTAATAACAGAGCCCTGAATATTTTCAATCCAGCTCAGTAACTGGGCAGCGTTATCTGCTTAGTTGTGTTGGCTAAAGATTCTCTCAGTTGCTGCTTCGACTTCAGAAGCTAGAAGCCCTGGAAGAGCTTGCTTCTTCTTCTAATAACTAGAACACATGCTTTGAGTTTTGCTTTTGCCTTTTCAGTGACTTAACTGTTTTATTTCTGGTCGGTTCCTGGAAGGGAGCCCTGCCTAGTGTACAGAGGGCCTGAATTCCTGGCGGGATGGGTGGAGAAGCTCAGCTGTATTAAGTGGGAAGGAGCCATGTAGTCTGGTGTTTATTGGAGCAAAGTGCTGTATCGATCTGTTTTGTTTCCCAAGGAGAAGCTCAGACATATTGAGCACTGCAGGGTATTGGAGACACAGAGAGAGAAGAGGGAGGGGGCAGAGGCTGCTGGAAAGCCCTGGCCCCTCTGCTGCCCGCTGTCTGCGAGGGAAAGCCTGCAGAGAGTGGACCAGTGTGCCTGGATGGGCAGCTCACCTGCTCCCCCGCTCCCCCAGGACGGCCCTCTCCCCCAGGCTCCCCTCCGATGGAGCTCCCTGGGGATAGTCCACTCCTCACCTGGGGACATCCCGCTCTCCCAAGATGGCCCACTAGGTGCAGCCCACGCTAAGGCGACTGGCAAGTCATTTTCATAAGCCAAGTACATGTCTTCATTCCCCCAGGAAGATGTTGTGTACTGACACAGAGCTGAGGTTCTCATAGAAGTGTAGGGATGCCGTGCGAATACCATGCACTGCTTCAAGTTGTGCTGAAGTTGTCTGTCTGCTAACTAAAATTGGGGTGACAGTGGAATGTTTTTGGCAGGACATTTGAATGGGTGCTTTTGTGCAGGGTTTACCAGTTGCACAGAGCTGGATCAGGTACACCTAGGGGTAAAGCACTGTCATTTCCAAATGTTCCAGCGGGGTTCTCTGTCGCCAGGGATATGGAATAAGTTGCTTTTTTCCAGTTGCTGTCTATCAAGTACCATCTGTATCATAATCGTGTGGCTTTGAAGTCAGTACGTAGTCCAGTGCCTCCAGTACAATACCTCCAGCCACCCACACCTGTAGCCAAGGCTCCCTCAGACCCACACACAGGAGACGTGGCATAGACATGGTGAGGCCCGTCCTCTGGTTGGGGTGGCTTAGTGTCCTTTGAAGGGCACTGCTGTCCCCGCACATTGAAGTTCTCACCTCAGCCCGTCTGAAATGGTGGTGGAAGCTTGCAAAGCCCTTCACTGAGCCTGGCATGGGCCCATTGGGCTGGGATGGCAAAGAAGGCTGAAAATGAACCCTAAAGGGACTTCAGTTCATTTGTTTAAAATCCAGTCTGATGTGAGGACATCGGGACTGACTGGCCCTGTCTATCCCAGAGCTTCCAAGGCTCTCAGGAAGGAAGAATTGCCCCGGGGACGTAGCAGGAGGTGAGTGCAGAGCTGCACGGCCTGGCCTGAGGCTCTGTCACTGACCAGGCCACACCTGCCACACGGGCAGAAGAGGGCGTGCCATGACAGTGTGCGCCGCTCACAGACGCTTCCTACTGGGTTCCTGGCCTCCTTCCCACTCCCTGTGGCCTTGCCTGCGCCGCCTGGCCACCACCTCGGCAAGCATCCACCAGGAGGCCCGGAGAGATCACTTCCCTTCCCTGTCCACACACCACAAACTGCTGCAACCTGGAGCAGGCGTGGAGGAGGGGAGGGGTCTCTGTCCAGCAGGAATCAGATGTGGAGGAGGGGAGGGGTCTCTGTCCAGCAGGGAGCAGATGTGGAGGAGGGGAGGGGTCTCTGTCCAGCAGGGAGCAGGACTGGGGGTGTGGAGTGTGTGGCTGTCTAGCTGAGACCTTCCTGAAGCGGCAGCTGAGGTCTGCAGCGAAGGCCCTGAGCTCACTGCAGAGGCCGGGGGGGCAGTGCGAGGAGTGTGGTCGGCATGGAGCTCCCCCCCCAGCCACGCTCCCCCCCTGGCCACGCTCCCCCCTCGGCCACGCTCCCCCCTCGGCCACGCTCCTCCCTCAGCCATGCTTACCCCTCGGCCACGCTCCCCCCTCGGCCACGCTCCCCCCTCGGCCACGCTCCCCCCTCAGCCACGCTCCCCCCCCGGCCATGCTCCCCCCCCCGGCCACGCTCCCCCCCCGGCCACGCACCCCCCTCGGCCACGCTCCCCCCTCGGCCACGCTCCCACCTCATCCACGCTCCCCCCTCGGCCACGCTCCCCCCTCGGCCACGCTCCCCCCTCGGCCACGCTCCCACCTCATCCACGCTCACCCCTCGGCCACGCTCACCCCTCGGCCACGCTCCCCCCTCGGCCACGCTCCCCCCTCGGCCACGCTCCCCCCCCGGCCACACTCCCCCCTCGGCCACACTCCCCCCTCGGCCACGCTCCCCCCTCGGCCACGCTCCCCCCCCCGGCCACGCTCCCCCCCCCCGGCCACGCTCCCCCCTCAGCCACGCTCCCCCCTCGGCCACGCTCACCCCTCGGCCACGCTCCCACCTCGGCCACGCTCCCCCCTCGGCCACGCTCCCCCCTCGGCCACGCTCCTCCCTCGGCCACGCTCCCCCCTCGGCCACGCTCCCACCTCGGCCACGCTCCCCCCTCGGCCACGCTCCCCCCTCGGCCACGCTCCCCCCTCGGCCACGCTCCTCCCTCGGCCACGCTCCCCCCTCGGCCACGCTCCCCCCCCAGCCACGCTCCCCCCTTGGCCACGCTCCCCCCCCGGCCACGCTCCCCCCCCCGGCCACGCTCCCCCCTCAGCCACGCTCCCCCCTCGGCCACGCTCACCCCTCGGCCACGCTCCCACCTCGGCCACGCTCACCCCTCAGCCACGCTCCCCCCCCCCGGCCACGCTCCCCCCTCAGCCACGCTCCCCCCTTGGCCACGCTCACCCCTTGGCCACGCTCCCACCTCAGCCACGCTCCCCCCTCGGCCACGCTCCCCCCTGGCCACGCTCCCCCCTCGGCCACGCTCCCCCCTCGGCCACGCTCCCCCCTCGGCCATGCTCCTCCCTCGGCCACGCTCACCCCTCGGCCATGCTCCTCCCTCGGCCACGCTCCCCCCTCGGCCACACTCCTCCCTCAGCCATGCTTACCCCTCGGCCACATTCACCCTCAGCCATGCTCACCCCTCGGCCACGCACCCCCCTCGGCCACGCTCCCCCCTCAGCCACGCACCCCCCTCGGCCACGCTCCTCCCTCAGCCATGCTCACCCCTCGGCCACGCTCACCCCTCGGCCACGCTCACCCCTCATCCACGCTCACCCCTCGGCCACGCTCCCCCCTCAGCCATGGTTACCACTCGCCCATGCTCCCCCCCAAGCTCCCCCCTCGGCCACGCTCCCCCCTCATCCACACTCCCCCCTCTGCCACGCTTACCCCTCAGCCATGGTTACCACTCGCCCATGCTCCCCCCCACGCTCCCCCCTCGGCCACACTCCCCCCTCAGCCATGCTCACCCCTCGGCCACGCTCCCCCCTCATCCACGCTCCCCCCTCTGCCACGCTTACCCCTCAGCCATGGTTACCACTCCCCCATGCTCCCCCCCACGCTCCCCCCTCGGCCACACCCCCCCCCAGCCATGCTCACCCCTCGCCGACGCTCCCCCCTCGGCCACACTGACTTTGGCTGCCCAGGGCACACCAGGCCCGAGCCTGAGATGTCCACTCTGCCTCATGAGCAGCTGCTGGACATCCAGCTCTGCCTGGGGGCCGCCTGGCCTCCAGAGGCAGCGTCTGCCGTTCTTCTCTCCATTTCCCAAAGCGTCATCTGAAGTCAGCTCTCCTGACTCTTGGTTTCCTATTCCAGCAAAAGCAGAGCCCCGGTGGATCCATTTGAGTGACTTAATGACTTTTTTTGTATTGTCCCTTGCCTTGTAATTTGAGACGTTAAGAAAGGAAGAAGGGAGGAAGTGGTGTTGTGGCTCAAGTGATAGAACGCCAGCTTTGGGCACTTGGGGACAGCACCAAGGTCCAGAGCTCAAACCCCAAGACCGGCCTTTAGAAGGCATCACAAACTTGAAAATCCTTGTAATTTTTAAGGAAATGCAATACACATGCCATTAAATCCTTCTTTAAAAAGGAAAGAATGGTTTTTACAGAGAAACCAAAAGAACACTGCCGAAAAGGCATTTATGGAATTATGTCTAATATTCCTTCCCTGCCCATAGGCAGAACAAAGGAGACATTGCTTTCACATCCGTGAAGACAAAATAGCATCTTATCCATGACGTGTGCATTGGAATTTAAATTGATGGTACAATGGACACTTCTGTGTTCTGTGCGCTGTGATGCACATTGGCCTGCAGTGTGCTAGGTGTATTTTTGTATGCGTGTCCTAAATAGACCAGAGCAGTTCCAGACCATCCTTCAGTGGCTCCTATCAAGGAGAAATGACCTTGGACTATTAGAAGTCGATGGGGAATGTCTAATCCGCCATCCTTTTGCTAGGGAGAGGGTATTTGGGACATCCATCCTGAGAACGGTACAGGGATTGCTTATGGAGACCTGCTGGAGTGTAGACTCTTGGTTGGGTCCACTAGTTGCTAAAATGTTTCTGTGGAAGCTAATTCATGCACTTGGCCCACTAATGACCTGCACCTGAAAATCAACATAGATTTACATCTGTCCATCACACGTCTGCTGACACCACCCATGTCGTTTACACTACATCACCAGTGCGGTTGAACACGGGTACTGGGCGGGATGCTCAGACGTGTGCATGGCTGTGTGTGCACCACTGTGTGTGCATGGCTGTCTATGCAGGGCTGTGTCCGTGGCTTCCGAGCTGCTTCCACCGTCGTTGTCTCTGATGTGCACAGTGGGAGGTGTTTGTTCAGATGCAAAAATAGCCGCCAGGAAACTGGCAGAAGCTGAGGGCAAAAATAGCCACCAGGAAACTGGCAGAAGCTGAGGGCAGAGGGCAGAGCTCAGAGCGCAGGCATCTTTAGCGTCTCTGTCTCCTTCCAGCCTCTCTTCTCTTCCCCCTCCCTCCCGCCCTCCCTCCCTCCACCATTCCTTCTTCTCCTTTTGCTGTGAGAACTGTCCTCGGGGAGGTCAGGTGGGGACAGAACAGCTTCAGCACACCGGAGGACCTTGGCTCTAGGATCAAGGCTAAATGGGAGACAGGTTTCAGGCCACTTTCTTTCTCACTTGTCTTTTAACCAGTAGTGCTCGGCGTCCTGCAAAGGTCACACTGCTCTCCCAGGGTCACCCTGAGTGATGCCACTTGGAGTGGGAAGTTGGACACAAGGCTGTTGTCATTTCCAACCACATTAGTCCATGAGTTGAAATACAGTTTTGCAGCCCTGGTGACCCTGCCGACACCGGGAGCCAGCCCCTCCCAGGACGGCTGGCCATTCCCTGCAGAGTCCACACCGCTGCCCACCCACGGGAGTCAGGACAGCTCTCCATTCAGTGCCTGGTCAAGGCCCATCTACGTAGTGAAAAGGACCACCCGAACTTCAGAACTGCCAAGGAGGAGGAAATATTTTATCCAGTGCCCGGTGCTTTTTGCAGGAATAAAAGCCTCTGGCACCTGTTTATTAAAAGAATAAAATAAGCATCGGTGTGAACACCAAGCCTGTAATAGCTGTCACCCAAGCTTAATTCCCAAGTAGGGCCCCCTGGGAGGTGTCGCCCCGGGAGGCCGCTGGGCTGCCTGTCACATGGCCTAATGAGCTCTGGATCTACCGCTCCTCTGCTCCTTGACACACGGTTTTGGTCTGCCCAGACTTCCGGCATCGCCCACCCCAGGGATTCCCCCAAAGTGATGTTTTGTCCACAGTACCAGCCCTTCAAGTCCCCTGTGTCCCTCCAGAGAGAGGAGACAGGATAAGTTTGCAGGTAGCCAAGAAAATGAACAGGAAGATATCCCAGAGCCTGCCCTGGCCCACAAGCCCCGCCCCCCACCCCACTTGGAGAGTCATGACTCCAGTGTCTGCCAAGGGCCCCTCATATTCACCCCTGTAGACCCAGAGCCAGGCACACGGACACACTGGAGAGAGACGGGGGCAGCTGGAGAGAAGACATGGAATGGCCGGAGGCCCATTTCCCTCCTCCCATCCCCGCCCCTCATCTTCTTTTCCCCCCTTCCCTATCCTATTTCAAATAACCAAATACGCACAATATACAATATATCAGATCACCAGGAGAAATACTGTAACAATATGAGATAACCAAGGGACAGCAAAAGAGTTGAGAGATAACATAGTACATTAAGGACAACCATCATTCATTATATGGCTTTTGTTTCTATATCCTAGAGGTCCTTTCAATTAGCTTCACATTATATGGCCTTATGTATCAAGGTTTTGCTCTATTGTAAATCTCTGCTAGTAGAGCCCAAGGTTTCTACTGATTATGACGAATGAGGGAAACCATTGAGCCTAAGTTCCTTTGAGTCTGGCTTACTTCACTTAATATGATTTTTTCTAAGTCTTTCCATTTCCTTACAAATGGGGCGATGTCATTCTTTCTGACAGCAGCATAGAATTCCATTGTGTACAAATACCACATCTTGTTGATCCACTCATCAACTGAGGGGCATCTGGGTTGGTTCCATATCTTTGCTATGGTGAATAGTGCTGCAATGAACATTGTTGTGCTGGTGGATTTGTATGTCCTTGTTTCTGGACGATTGGGTAAATGCCAAGTAGTGGAATTGCTGTCAACGCATTCTTTTAAAAAGTACGCCTTGTCTTAACTTTCCTTTTCTCCATGTATTACCAGCGCAGATTCCCCAAACTCCCTTTGCTTCTACCTTTGTAAAGTTTCAGATCTGCCTGAAGTCCTGTGCGGTGTGACTGGCCCAGGCTCCTCTCAGATAGGGACTTGCAGAAGAGCTGTGCCAGCCCCACATCATGCCCTCACTGGAGCCCTCCGCCGCCCTGTGTGAGCGGAGCTTCCCTCTTCCCACACCGCCCTGGAGCGTGGCACAGCCATCAGTGCCCACGGGAGCAGCCCAGGACTGCCCAGCTCTGCCCCGTCTGTGGCTCTGCCCTCAGTGTGCCCCCCAAACTGCACATCTAGGAGATTCTGGACAGGGCATTGGGGACCTCAAGTGGGACACGAGGTTGACTTGAACACTTGATGTCTCTGCCTCCCAAACAGTCGTCACATCAGAACCCTCGTGCCTCAGCCAAACTAAGGTTTTCTTTGCATCTTCATGCCGTGTCCTTGGATGACCTTTCTCAGGTACCATGCTCATTCAGAGGAACAAAGGAGGAAATGCGGGTGGTGGGTGAGAGGGCAGTGAGCACCACAGCGGAAGCTGGCGGCCACCCCCGTGAGGCGGAGACAGCGCCATGACTGCTTTCAGGCCTCCCCACTGTGTCTCTGCTGCCTTGGGGATGTGAGCCCCTGCCAGGGCTTCTCATTCCTGCATCTGCTGCATGAAGTCAGGGACGACCACCGCTGCTTCTCATCAATGATCATCAGTAGCAAAGCAGAGAAGCGAGCTGGAGAGGCCAAGGGACCTTCCAGAAGAAGGCCAAGGGCTTGGAGGCCCGGTGCAGGGGGCAGGGAGCCTGCCATGAGGAAAAGCATCAAATCCCCAGTTCGAACCCCAGTCTTGGACAAAACCAGAGGTAGGGGTAAGGGACTTTTCACGCTGCCAGGCCTTCGCTGCCTCGGAGTGAGACGGTGCAAGGACAGGAAGCAGGAGGCGATGTCCCAGCCCACGGCACTGCGGGAGGAGCCAGCCGTGGATTTCCTTTAACGAAGGGAAAGGCCATTGCCGGGCCCACAGGCACAGGTGGCTGTTGCTTTTGGCTCCCACGGAGCTTCCCGCCACTGTCCCGCATGAACAGGTGACCGTGTGGCCCCCTGGGTGTGCGGCCACCATGGCCTGCACAGCAGACAGTTCTCCTGCGAGCTGTCCACCAGCCTTTGATTCTCCTGGTGATGTCAGGTGAGCCACACATGCTGCCGCTCAGAAACATCTCCCTGTGGTCAGAGAGAGAGGTCTGTCCGCCTCCCCCGCCCCATCCACGCGAGAGAGGGCGGCCAGGGAATTACAGCACTGGGGAAGCCAGGATGGCGGCCCTGAAAGCAGAAGACCAGCGCCCGCCCTGGCTTCCTCACAGACGAGCGGGGACACTGCCACCTGGTGGCGGGCCGAGGCAGGCTGGGGCGCAGGCCACCGCGCCGCTGCCCGGGGTGATCTGGGGGACTGCGGGCTCTCACTGATGATAATGAGCCTTCCCCATGTGTGATATGCAAATCATGCGGCGCTGATGAGAGAGCCAGGCTGTGAGCCGCGAGGTGAAAGCTCCGTTTGCCTTCTGGCTTGATGTGTGCCCATTTCTTTTTTAACCCCCATTAAATGCTGCTTTCAGCACCTCGGATACAATATTTAGTGGCAGGGAAAAGGCGGCAGATGCAAGCAGGAATAAATAAGATTTTTCTGTATTTAGAATGAGGCCATTTATTTCTGAGTACAGATCTATCAGGCATGTTATTTATGTCCTTTGCAGTTTTCTGGAACCCAGATTTCTCGGTGTGCTTTGATTTCCACCCCCCCCCCCATATACCTCTGCAGTGAAGTCTGTGGAGAAAGTCTGCCAGGCACAGCTAGTATCAGAACCCAAGGAGCCGGTGCTGTAGCGCGACGCGAAGCCCACCGCCTGCGATCCATCTTGATCCGGCTCTTGTCTCATTGAAAGCTGCAGGTCAGGCATTACTCGGGTTGACTCTCCGTGAGTGATGGCACAGGGCGTGGCAGACAGGCTGGTGTCTGCTACCATGGGGCATGGTGAAGCCAGGCCCTGCACTCATGGGCTGACATTCCAAACACCACTCAGAAGGTTTAAGAGTCCCCACACAGCCACTGCCAGTGTCCCCCACCCGTGTCTCCACACAAGAAGGACAGGGCAGCCGCGTGCTCAAATGCTGTGCCTCCACGCTCCACTTCCCCAGGGCTTGTGGAGAGCCCAGCCCCCACTTGACCCGCACCATGCCACCTCGGCAGTCCCCACCGCAGGTGCCAGCCTGCTCTTCACACGCTCCTACAAACTTCTGCTTGGGTTGATTTCAGTCCTAGAGTGCTGTAATTCCAGCAGTCGTGATTAACTTCTTCATCTTTGCTTCGGATCACAATTAGCCAAATAGCCTCAGGAGAAAGCAGAAAGTTCTTCAACATTCTGCACCACTTAGATTTGGGGGCAAAGGAGAAATCACCACCTGTTTCTTTGCACTGTAAAAAATAAGTTGAAACTTTCCGCCAGCTATCTTACAAAATGAAGAGAAGATTCATTGGAGGAAGTAGAGAAGCATCTGAGTCTGTGAGACACCACCAAATTCCAGTGTTTTGCTTGGAAATGAGCTTCCTCTGAAGACAGAAGAAGAGTGTCTCGACCCCTCTCTGACTCAGACACAAATTCCCTTATGACTGGAGGGACACTGTTCCCAGGAGAGCTTTGCAGGGCCTCACTCTGCCCCATTGGAGGATTGAAAGAGCAGAGGAAGTGAGGCATACATCCTGACTTGCCCGGCAGGGCCCCCTCCCCATCCTGTCTACGCCACTTTAAAGTATTTCATTAGGCAGTGGGTTTATAAACAGCTCCATGCCACTTAATTTCTATTTGCTGTCTGGAGATGGAAGACCATCAGCTCTTCTGATGGTGTGAACCCCAGGATTGCACGGGGTCCCCATATGGCCTTGTGGGAGGAGAATGGGTGCAGGGACCACGGGGATGGCCTCCTGCAGCGTGCCACCTCCTCCCCTCGCCAGCAGTGCGAGGGAGGCGGCTCATGTCTGTGCAGAGGCCATGGGAGGGTGACACGGGTTAGGAAACACAGGCACAGACAGAGCAGAGCTCAGGCAGGAGGAGGGCCAGAAGGGGGCGGGTCTAAGGTCCAGTCACAGCCCAGAGCCTTCCTCCTTCCCATTGCCACAAGGGACGCCCAGGAGACCAAAAGCAGGAACCAGAGCCTCCTAAAATGTAGACATGGCATCTACTTTTATGGAACCACCGAGCCAGAGGTCAGCCTGAGTGAACCCGGCACTACCTGTTGTGAACATGTCACAGACAGGGACGCCATATCCCACTGTCACGGGGCCGGGGTGGCCACATCTCACAACAGGATGGTGCTTCCAAGTGACAGGTACACAGCAGGCACAGACATGGAAGAAAGCCTGCCTCAAGTGAACAGGAGGAAGAAATGTGCACAGGAAGAAGATAAGCAGGAAGGAGAGAGGGGAGGAGGAAGGTGTATTGTGGCACGTGAGCGTGACATTCTCCGGGGTGGGACGCAGTCCCAGGCACAGGCCAGAGCTCAGGCCAGAGTTGGCTTCCCCTGCCCCTTCCTCGTGGAAGGTCTTTGCTTGGGACGGGAGAGGTGCATGCACGAGTGGTAGAGATGACAGCTGCTTGCTCCTGGAGAAAGCTGGAAGCAGCAGCAGCGACCTCGGGGCAAGAAGATATATCAGAAACAAGGCCATGGCGGGAGGCCTGGGGGCCTAGAGACTCCTGGGAAGAGGAGACCCGGGAGCTTAGAGACTTGGGGGAAGAGTCCCAGAGCCCTGGAGGAGACTCCTGGGCACTTTGGCAGACTCAGGGATGGCACACAGTGGGGCCACACTGGTAGACTTCTCTCCAGGGCTGAACAGCCCAGGCTTAGACTCCACACCTGCCCTTCCTCTCCAGAAAGTGTTTGTCAGGAGCTCCTGGAGGCTGTTTTCTGGAAGTGAAGTGGCACTGATTCATGGGGCTGCTTGGGGCCACTCTTGAAATCTCCCGATGCTGACGGCTGACGTGGAGACGGCAGTGCAGGACCCACTCTCAGAAGTCTGCCCAGCTTCCCCCAGTCCCCACGTCCTGGTGTCCAGGAGAACTGGCGGCCAGGCCCAGGGCTTGGGAGGAGGAAGGCAGAGCAGGTGGCTTTGAAGGCATGTCTTGAGCACAGGAAAGACTGAGAATGATAACCCGAAGCGCCTTCTCTCGGGGCCAGCAGAGGGATGTGGGAGGGGTGACCCGAGCTTCCTTCATCCTGGGCCTCGCTGCCTTGCTGGCAGTCGGCTCTGTTCATGGTTGTGGTAAGGAGAAATGTGGTGAAGCCCCGAGGGGCTTTCCTAGGTGGATTTTGTTGTTGCACAGTGAATATGAACTTGGAGGTGATTTTAGGGTGGCCCCGACGTGGTCTGCAGGGCTCTGGGAAAACCCTCCTGGCCCCTCCTCGGGCAGTGCGAGCGCCTTGCTCCTTCCCCTTCTCCAAATGCTGGGCTTGGTGATGAGTCCTCACATGAGCAGGACTCCCGAGCTGGCGGCAGCAGGCGCCCTAGGCCCAATGGAAGGCCCGTGTGACATGCCCTGGCTGGCAGATCCACCCAGTCCTAAACTCAGCGCCATCACAGCCCATCTTCTGCCCCTTGGAGGGACTCTGTCCCCTCTGTCTCTTTCTCTGTCTCCCCCCCCCTTTTAATGCCCTAGGCCAACCCAGTCCCCAGTGAGAAGGTGCAGAGGACACATCTGCAGAGCTAGTCCACACACAGGAACCGTGCAGCCCTTCCTGTGTCCATCTGTCCCTAACCCCAAGGGGACAGGCAGCCTGGTTCTGGGGAGCTGCAGTCAATTAGTTGAGGTGTTCAGGAGATGGTGTGAAACCCTCCGTGTCCTGCCTCCCTGGGGAGCTGGTTACAGGCCTGGGCCACCACTCCCAGCTCATCCTCCACCATTTTTAACAGGATGTGACATTTGCCTGGTGAGTTTGTACAGGAGAGGGGGCTGGACCCTCCCCGTCCTCACGGTACCCGACCCCCATGCCGGGAGCTGGCCTGGCAGTGTGCCCGGGGAACTCACAGCATCCCCGGTGCTGCCTGCAGCTCAGCTTGCCCCAGCGGGGCAGCCTTCCTACCTCCCTCTGGATCCCAAAGGAGACTGGTACTGTTTCTCTGTCCACACAACCAAGCAGGGTGGACTTGTCCTGTGTCACCTGAGTGCAGAAGGCTTCCACTGGAAATGGCAGCCCCACAAAGAATGACGTGACAACAAAAAGGAGAGGGTCCCCTCCTCCTGGCTGAGCTGTCATCAACCAGCAGACACCCAAATGCCTCTTCCTTTTTATTTATTAGGGGTTTTTTTTGCCAGTCCTGGGGCTTGACCTCAGGGCCTGGTCACTGTCCCTGAGCCTTTTTGGCTCAAGGCTAGCACTTTACCACTTGAGCCACAGCACCATTTCTGGCTTTTTCTGTGTATGTGGTACTGAGGAACTGAAC
The DNA here is from genome assembly GCF_031878675.1 of Megascapheus bottae. Taxonomy (NCBI): domain Eukaryota; kingdom Metazoa; phylum Chordata; class Mammalia; order Rodentia; family Geomyidae; genus Megascapheus; species Megascapheus bottae. The sequence goes on from NC_143513.1 coordinate 83,905,417, forward strand.
CCAGAGCGTTGTGCATGCTAGGTGAGCACTCTACCACTAGGCTACGCTCCCGGCCCCTGTCCCTTCTTTGATGCTGCAGTGGTCCTGGGAGATGAAGGGAAGAAAGTGCCCTGCTGTGCTCCTGAGCCCTGTGCTTGTACAAAGAGGCGAGTTCTGTATTGTCTTCCAAGAAAGGGTTCATGCAATTGATTTAGTTGATGAAAGGAGGTGCTGTTGGGGGTTTCTTCCTGTGTGCACATCTCTGCTCCTCAACTCCATCCAGAGCATGGCGTTTAACCAGCTGCCTCATTAGCCCAGGAGCCACAGAGGGCGGCAGCCTGGAGATGCCGTGCAGAGGCTGCAGTGTCAGGATCCCCCCTTCCCTACTTTCTCAACTTAATTATCTCCTTAATGAGCAACTCACATATGGGAAGACTTTTTTTCAAGCACCAAGAAACTGTCTATTAAAGGAATACTTGGGGAAAATACACTAAAGCTATCCTAGTTTTGCAGCTGGCCTTTGACAAGGCAGAAAACTTTGTCACATGCTCCCATCTCCCTGTGGATGGAACTGCAGAACAATGCTCTCTCCAAGTTTCTGTCCTCTCTATGTGTCTCTCCCACTCCCAACACACACACGCACGCACGCACGCATGCACGCACACACACACACACACACACACACACACACACACACACACACACACACACCATCCCTGAGCAGGACGAACAGGTCTGGAATTCTGTTAACATCGCATCTCGTAGGCTGCAGTGGTTGTTGTTTCTCTGGACAGTGGAAGAACTCTCCATTGCTGATGGGATCCAGTGAGGCTGGGGCAGCCTGGCTCCTCACCCCTTTCTCTCAGGATCTGTCCACACATGGGCCCTCCTTCCCCTGCAGGTGCAGCTGAGGCAGCTGGGTTTCCTTCTAGTCTGGGAGCCGGTCTAGAAATGAGTTGGGAACAAGGCAGAGGACCTGAGCCAGGAGCCTTCCTCACTCTGGTTTCAGGGAGAAGGATGGAACTCATTGTTCTCTTCCGGGCTTGGCTGTCACTGCTTCCCAGAATTTCTGCCTTTGCAGCCTGACTGTGTCTCATTTGGGTTTTCCTGGGCCCGGAGGATGGCAGGTCTTCTTGTTCTCCTATGGTTCAGCCTCTCCTTTCTCTCCTGCCCGCTCATGGCCACGGCTCATGGCCCCTCCCTCTGGCCCTCCCTGCAGGGTGGCTGCAGTTGCATTCGGATGAGGCCTGTTTTCCATCGGCTTGTGTGCTGGCATCTGTTACTCACCATGTCACCTGAGCGGTGAGGTGGCACAGCAGGTGACTGCACCGAGCCACGTCTGAGTCACCTCATTCCAAACTCACACCTGAAAGCCCCTCTTCTGGCAGTTACAGATGGAAAATCAGAAGCCCCGAGACGCGGCCTGCTGCATCCTCCTCCCCTCTTACCTCCACAGGCTTCTCATGGCTCACGACCTGAACGCTCTACGAGCTGGTGGGCACTCTGAGTTGTGGCCCTGCCCATGGGAAGCAGGGCCCTGCCTCCCAGGTGGGGCCCTGACCGGAGACCTCGGGATAAGGCAGGAATCCAGGCCCCACATCTTCCTCGGTTCCTCACCCCTGCCTGGGACGCCCTGTGGGGACACCAGGCCACCATTGCATCTCTCATGCTGAGGCCACCCTGTCCAGGCCCCAGAGAGCCCTGCATCACATTTGACAGGGGTCTCACGAGTCGGGAAGCCTGCAGGGGGCACTCGGGGTCACCTATTCCCACATACCCCAGGTGCCTCCAGACATGGGGGAGACATTGAAAACGACACCACTGGACGGGTTCCACACACACTGGCCGGGCCAGTGGTACCTGCGAGCCTGCTGCCAGCACTGCCAGGCACCTGCACCTCTGCAGGGCCACCACCAACCAAGCCCCAGCTCTCCGTGGCCAGTCTTCCCCCAGCCACCTCGTTGCTATCCGCGGGCCCCAGGACTGGCCCCTGGGACCTGTGCTGCATCTCCCCCTGTGGGCACCCCCCTTGTCCAGTGGACGCTGCCTCGCCCGAGTCATATGCATGCATTTTACTTCTTTGGTTTCCTCCATCACCTTCCCGCCACTGCAGAGACACGATTCAGGGTTTGCGACAACTGCCATGGCCAGACGAGAAGCCGCCTCGGCGTGATTCTCGTGGCCGTTATTTTACAGCAAATGTAGAAGTCGTGAGTTTGTACACCAGAATCCCTGTCTGCACGAGAGAGAAGACTCAGGAAAATGGCTGATTCCCTGGGCTAACTTCTTATTTATGCTGTGTTAACGACACAAGAGAAACCAGGCATGGTGGCACACAAGTGCGGCCCCAGCAGTGGAAGGAGAAGGGTCATGGGTTCGAGGTCAGCCTGGTCTGCACAGTCAGAACCAGAATTCCACTTCCTGGATTTGATTTCAGACTCAGCAGCGGAAAGGACTGTGCAGCAGGATGGGAAGGGATGCTGTCTGTGGCCCGACACCGAGAGAGGCCCCACGGCCTCCGCTGGACTCCAGGATGGGGCCACTTTGCTTTTCTGTTGAGCAGAGCAGAGCACCTTTGAGGGCCAGGCCTATGCCTGGCCTTTGAACCTCGTCCTTTTCCAGGCCGAGGCAGAGGAACCCGGCCTGCTACTCAGGCCCTGCTGCTCTGCAGGTCCACTGTCTTTCGTGGGCTAAACCTGGTCTGGCCATCTGAGTTGACGTGCTGCAGCGGGAACTGACTGCCCCTGGCTCCATGTTGAAATAACAATCTAAAATTGTGTAATGACACTCCAACCCCAAAGTACTCGTTAGCAGAGCGAGGGCTTTGTACAAATGGGTGAAACACTTGTGAGATCTGAAGAGACAACAGGTCGGGGACACTCGTACCCTGGGCTCCTGGCGCTTAGGTCTGTGAAGAATAGAAAGCAGCTGCACGCAGTCCACACTGGCTGCGTTCAGCAGTGGTGGGCGCCAGGACCGCTGTCCACCCTCCCATTGTCCAGATCTGTGGAGCAGAGGTCCATTCAGGCGCAAGGAAGACGGCTTGGAGATTATGGCTGGTTCCCAGCCCGCTGCCCGCTGCCCACTCACTTGTCTCTACCTTGTCTCTCCTCAGAGGAGGTCCTGAAGACCCACATCGCACACTGGTGGTCTCCAGATGGCACACGGCTGGCCTACGCCACCATCAACGACTCCCGCGTCCCTGTGATGGAGCTGCCCACCTACACCGGCTCCCTGTACCCCTCCGTGAAGCCCTACCACTACCCCAAGGTAGGCACGGGCAGTGGAGCTGCATCCTGGACATTCGCCAATGCTCACAGCTGCCACCTGGTGTGGAGACACACTCACCGCACGCGCGCACCAGCAACGTGGAAAACAGGGAGGATTCCTTATTTCCCGTTGCGTGGCATTACGGTCCCACCCCTGTGCCACTGAATTTGCTGCCAGGTTTCATTCATTTTAGATAAGGGAATGACTGTGGATCCTGTGTCTGAGGCTCACTAGAACAGACATAAAAACGCCGTCCCCCTTTGCCTCCTGCTGCTTCTCAGGTGGTGGCTCTGAGTAGGGCAGGGCCCCTGTCTACTTGGCCTGGGTCGTGCTGCTGTGCTGCAGTCAGAAATCTGTGTCCCCCCCACACACACATCCACCCACCGTGGTGGCGTTAGAAGAGGCCTGGGAAGAGTCGTGAGTGGGGAGCGTCTGGCGGCAGTCTGTGCTGAGAGCATGCGCGCCCAGAGGCCCCATCTACAGGAAGGAGCATCTCTCGGCCCTGGCTCTGGTGGCGCCTTGACCTCAGACATCCAGCCCCTAGGCCTGAGAGAGCTCCGTTCCTGTGGTTTACAAGCCCCGAGTGGACAAGACTGGATGGGGGGGCAGGACAGCCCAACATGGCTTTGTCACCAAATCTCAGGGTCAGAGCCCAGAGTGGGGCTGAGCCGGCACGTCCCGGTCTCCTCCTGGCTAGTAAACTGCCAAGCACACAGAGGGACAACAGAAAGTACTGGTCCCTAATGACTTCCAAACACCGTGATGGGCAGTGCTAGAGCTTCCACGTCTGAACTGTCTGAACTGCAGGCCGCAGGCCGCCCACGAGAGGCAGTGTGCAGGACTCTGACCGGCATGGCTTCCCAATGCCAGAATGTCTCGGTTTCCCTGCACAGCCCTGAGCTCCAGAGTTCCCCGAGACACGCTGGAGCCCCAGGGACTCCGCAGAGTGGGGTGAGGCCCTTTCTAGGGTGAGGCCGCGTGTTCACGTCTTTGCCCCTTCACTCCACAGGCCGGCAGTGAGAACCCCAGCATCTCCCTGCACGTGATTGGCTTGAATGGCCCCACTCATGACCTGGAGATGACGCCCCCAGACGACCCCCGCATGAGGTAAGCCCGCCCCTGTGCCAGCTCCCAGCAAACGAAGGGGGCTGCATGGCCGGTTTCTGTCCATTAGACTTCCAAGAAACAGATGCACTTTCTAAAAGGGTGCCTCGCTGCTTTACCACTTTTCTGGGGAACAGAAACCCAAAGCACGAGTGAACAAAAACTGCCATTTCCTATGACCTCTGGTGGAGGCCGGGGGCTCCGGGCCACACCTAGGCCACCGCGGGTTTCAGTGGGTCACAGAGCCTTGGACATGGCAGATGGTGACACGAGTGTATCATCCGTGCACGTCCACATCCAAGAACATCCAGGTGTGCTGTTTCTAGAGCAGGACTCTGGTGGGTGGCTGCATTACACCATCTGCAGACGCTGTGGTATTGGTCTTGGTGAGGGGGGACATGAGACGGTATCCTTGACAGCACGGCTGCTGGCACTCATGCTCATGATAGGCACGGGGGCCTGGGCACGGGTTAGCAGTCCGGAGACGGAGAGTGACGCCTCCTCTGGTTGCACCAGCACTCTGTGGTGAGAATGCTGGTGGAGGCTTACAGTGGCCTGGGTCCACTCACCCGCAGAGCCCTGCAGCTCCACAGACAGGGCTGCCCAGTCAAGAACACCCCATCAGAGGCTCAGAAAATGCCCCATCCAGATTTTACCCTATGTCTGTCCTGGGGCCTCACGGTTTACTCACAGAGCACCACAGCTGCTCTGGCTCCTCAGTGTGGGGTAGGGAGAGAAGCCGGCCACGCTCTGATAACGTTCTCCAGGGTAGCATCCGACACTGTCCCTGTTCTATCCCCAGCCCCCTGCACTTCTCCTTGGCTGATATTTTTGCTGGGATAAAATGTTTTGGCTCCTGTCCTGAAGATCTACGTATCACATTGTTTCCCTCTCAGCCCCATCCCTGCCAGGCCTCCTGGGGCCTGGCACAACCAACTCGCTGAACTAATACGCAAAGTCACCTGGAAAATCTCAGCCATCTGTTTGAGTTAATTGAAAGTCCCATTTAGTCAATTTGGCGGCGGTGTCTCCTCAGGCATGGTTAGCTCCAAGGACAGTGGAAAATTAGCTGCAGTCAGGGCTTGACATCCAGAGGCAGGGTTTCTTGGGTCTTCTGTTTGCTCGGATTTCCTAATCTAAAGGCAGCCATGTGCTTCAGAAGAGATGGGGATGTGTGAGGTGCAATGTGGCAGCCTTTCCTATTCCTTCACTGTCCCTTGTCCTTGAGATTTTCTTAGGAGGAGCATAGATAAGCCAGAACTCAGGAACCACGTGTGAGCAGACCCTTGGTATTTGTGTGTCCTGGGATTTTAGTGGTGAGTGGAGCTTTGGCTCACAGTGGAGACAAGAACACAGAGCCTGACACAAGAGAGTGACCACAAGCCTGAGGCACTCATGTCCTCTAGAGGTGACAGTGTCCCTGTCACGGCCAGCTTCTCAGGGGTGGTGACACTGGATGCTGGTGAGTCTCCTCAGGGGTGGTGACACTGGACTCTGGCGAGTCTCCTCAGGGGTGGTGACACTGCACTCTGGCGAGTCTCCTCAGGGGTGGTGACACTGGACTCTGGCGAGTCTCCTCAGGGGTGGTGACACTGGACTCTGGCGAGTCTCCTCAGGGGTGGTGACACTGCACTCTGGCGAGTCTCCTCAGGGGTGGTGACACTGGACTCTGGCGAGTCTCCTCAGGGGTGGTGACACTGGACTCTGGCGAGTCTCCTCAGGGGTGGTGACACTGGACTCTGGCGAGTCTCCTCAGGGGTGGTGACACTGCACTCTGGTGAGTCTTCTCAGGGGTGGTGACACTGCACTCTGGCGAGTCTCCTCAGTACTAAGCACTGCCCGTGTGTTGTACAGTGCTGGGCATTACCCCTGCCCTGAGCCTACAAGGTGCCAGTAGTCCCCTTACTCCTCACCCCTAGCCGCCACCATCCAATTCATCTCCGATGTGGCCAAACCTTCCATTGAGAACCCCTGGCTGGGGGTGAGGCTTCCCTGCTGCTTTCCTAGGCTCCGAGCCTGGTCTGGCCTGGCCTGCTTCCATCCTCCTCCCTTATGGTGGCTATGACGGCAAGAACACTGGCGGTGCTTCCAGAAAATAAGGAGGTGTCCTGGCTGTCAGCGTGCACAAGGCTCTTTCCTCTCTGGTTCCACCCTGCCCTGTCTCGAGCATTCGGGCTCTCATAACAGACTGGCTACCCAGCTCTCCACTGGGCACTACTCAGAGGTGTTTGTTGAGGGGTCAGGTAGTGGTTCTCAGGCAAGGCCATGAGCAGGAGCCAAAGATGCACTTGGCTCTGTTGTGCGGAAGGCACCAGTGAGGCCTCAGTGCCAGTGTGGAGGCATCTGGCAGGTTGGGGTGGGGGGGTCAGCTGTATGTAGGTGGACTGGACAGGGGACAGCCCCATCTCAGATGGAGAATGCTACACGTGCTCCTGCGTGAAAGAGCAAAAGAAGACACCGCCCCGAGGGCAGGGTACGATGCATAAATAATGCTCCCCAAATCTCAGAAGGGGTAGAAACCAAGATGGAAGCCTACAGCTCTGTCATTCTGCAGGCTGGCACAGAGCAGCCAGGACAAGGGATAAGGTGCTCGCTGTGCCAGCTCCCTGCCCTTCCTAGCTCTGCCTGTGTCTCTGGATGCTGCTCACTGTGTGGGCACTGGGAGAGGATGGTCAGGTGGCCTCTCTCTCTCACACAAGGAGCGCGGTGACAGCACCTGACCCTGGGCTGTGGCAGACACAGCAGGAACCACAAAGGAGCCCACTGCTGGAGCAAGTGGGAAGGAGTCAGAGGACCTCACGGATGCCACCAGAACCGTGGGCAAAAGTAGGGGTTGTCTTGGAAAACATCCATGCTGGAAAGAACCGAGAATGGCAGCCCCACACAGCTCAGCTCTGCCTCAGCCCGCAGACAGAGGCAGCAGCCACGTTCCCTGCCCACCTGCCGCCTGCAGCTCCCGTGTCTCACACGCAGGCCCAGCTGCACTGAGAAAGCAGACACCACCACCTCTGCTGCCTCCTCGGGGCTCTGGCGCCATGGAGCTGGCTGCTGGGTTAAGACAGAGCAGGCGGCCGGCAGCATCACATTGCAGACATGTTGCCTGGCACTGCTGTGGGTCTCTACGCAGGTTTCTGGTGTGTTCTTCCGCATCCTGCTCAGAGGTGGGACAGCCACCCACCCTGGACCTGACCAGATTGCCCGGGGTGGAGCCTGAGAAAGGACTCAGCACCTGGGACTGGCCTTACCTGCGTGGACTGGCAGACACTTTGGGGAGCCACCTTGGTGTGAGCAGCAGTTATATAACACTGTCACGTGGTGCTGACATTGGAGGGAGGAAGCCCATCCCCACCACTGCATTAGGGTAACCTTCTGGGCACCTCCATGAGCAGAGGAGCTGGCCGTCGGGAGCGCCGTCCCGCCAGACTCCCCCGTGTCTGCAGTGATGGGAGAGGTCAGCCTTGTTATTCACCGGGGAGGGGCTTCCTTGGGGAAGACGCGGGGAGCGTAAAAGCACCAGGCAGAGAAAGTGAAGTTTCTGTTCCGCAGACGTATTGAACATTAAGCCCTAAACCTAGCCCGTAACCCTAGTATGACCTTAGCCTAACCCTTACCCTCACCCTCGGGGGACTCTGAGCTTTCACCATGCAAATACCCAGTTCCGGAAGCCAGGAACCAGAGCCGAGGCTTTCGGGATCCAGGTGTGCACACGCCGTCCCTATGCGGCCTGTGTGGGAGGGGCTGGGGTCGTCTGAGGACGTCGTCCGTGGTCAGCAGGAAGGGACGGGCTGTTTGGCAGGCCTGTGACTAGAAGGGCACTGGAAGAAAACAGCACCTGACTCTGCCCGGCCTGGCCTCGTGAATAAGTCATTGGAGAGCTGACAAGCCCTCTGGCCACCAAACAATCTTGACATCTGGTTTTGCCAGCAACGTGCAGACCGGGTTCCCCAAGGCCGTGGTGTTACAAGGGCAGCTAAGCCAATGGCGGTGAGCTCAGGGGACACCGGCGATGGTGACAGCTGTCTCCTAAAGCCACAGCGAGCCAACAGGTGTGTGGATTTGACGCCTCTGCGGGAGAATGACACTTGGCAGAACGCACCAGAGCCACGTGCTTAAACGCGTCGGGTGTGCACTGAGGCGTGAGTGGACGAAATCCTCCGGGCCTCCAGCTCTGGGATTCTGCTGCTTTTAGGTTTTTCCCTCTTCTTCCTCCACCATTGACGGGCATGAACGGGAGGCCCCGGGGAGAAGGTGGCCTCACAGTCCCGGCTTCCAAGCCCAAGCCCCACAGTGGATTTCTGCTCTAACCCTCTGTGCCCCAGGAGCCTCCCAACACCAACTTTTCCCCTCCCCAGCTGCCCAGGCTCCTCATTCCCAGTTCCTGCTCTGTGCCCGATCCTCAGCTTGGCTGGGTTGGTGAGGAAGCCACAGAGATAAATACCCACATATCTCCCTCTTCCTCACTCTCCTACCCATAGGCCCACGGCAGCTAGAGTCTCATTGCTGTTCATAAAAGGTAGGAAAGGATGGAGGCAGTGTAGGAGACCAACAGAGGCAATGGGATGCTCCAAACCTTTCCTCACATGACACCAAGCGATGCTTAGTCAGTATGGAATGGAAAGCAGGTAGGCCAAGTTTATGGGGGCTGGGTGGATGGATGGCTGATGGATAGATGGATGGATGGATGGGTGGGTGGGTGGATGGGTGGATGATGGATTGGTGTTTGAATAGGAGGACGGTTAGATAGAGACATAGGTTAGTGGCTGGATAGGTAATAGATGGATAGATGGGCAGATAGATGATGGTTGGCTGGATGGATGGATGATTATGGACAGAGAAAGGTTGGTGAGTACTGGAGTATTTAAATAGGAATGTTGATAGATAAAGGGCAGATGGGCTGGGAGCAGTGGTTCACGTCTGTAATCCCAGCTACTCAGGAGGCTGAGATAGGAAGATCATGGTTCAAAGCCAGCCCAAGCACTAAAGTCTTTAAGACTCTTATCTCCAATTAACCACCAGAAAACCAGAAGTGGTGCTGTGGGTCACAGGGTAGGGTGGTAGCCTTGAGCTGAAGAGCTCAGGGAAAGCGCGCAGGCCCAGCGTTCAAGCCCCACAATCGACAAAAAAGGACAGATGGATGATAGATAGAGGAAGAGTGAATGTATAGATGTATAGATTGATGGACTGATGGACAGATGGTTTGTTTGGTTATTGGTTTGTTTGCCAGCCCTTGAGCTTAAACTCTGGGCCTGGACACTGGCCTGAGCTTCTTTTGCTCAAGGTGAGCGCTCTACCACTTGAGCCACAGTGCCACTTCCAGCTTTTTTTTTGAGTAGTTTATTGGAGATAAGAGTCTCACGGGGACATTGCTGCCCAGGCTAGCTTGGAACCATGCTCCTCCTATCTTAGCCTTCTGAGTAGCTAGGATTACAGATGTGAGCCACTGGTGCCTGGCTGGCAGATGGGTTTTAATGTGGGTAAACCTGGAGATGCAGAAAGGGGCCATCCTAAGAATTCTTCCACCAGTCCTCTTAGTGGACCTTGTCACAGTCAAAGCATTTAAATTGCCAGACAAGGGCTCTGAAGTCCCCAGGGAGTACTCCTGTGACTGGTCCTCCTGACCGCTCCTCCTCATCCTGACAGCTGGCCTCGCGCTGCACCAGCTCCTGGGATGAGGGGACAGGAGCAGAGTCTAGTTCTGCGTTAGGAGTGGAACTATGCAGACACCGTTGCCAGTAGTCATTTGTCGTAGAGTTGTCATTTGTGTGTCTATTTAGCAAAGTGTCACTACCTGCAGAGGCAGCTTGGCAGCTGGGCAGCAGCTGCAGGCACACCCTGACAGGGCCGGGTGCGATGGCACGGGCAGCTCTCTGTGTGGCGTCAGCTCTGCTTGCTCAAAGCTGCCCTCGATTACAACCCAGCCTTTTGAGAACACGTCTCTCCCCCGGTTTCTTTCCATCCCAGCTTGATCCATGTCATAAACACTGCGTTTAAAGATGCCACCACTCACTGCGGAGTCTTCACTTCAGCAGACAAGCGGGCCCTCACCCGCCCTCCCTATCACACAGTTGTCAGGATCTTTGCCAGGATGTGGGTACAAAAAGCGACATGGCACCTTATTCCTCATGAGAGAGACAGTGCTCTATTAATATTTGAAAACAAACAACTGGAACAATTGAAAAATTCATGTGCTGTTCACCAGCAAGAGCCACGGTTTTGATGGGGAGGCCACTCTGGCTGGGAGAGCGGAGAGCCGTGGAGGACGAACCCAGCCAGGCTGCGCCTTTCCCCGCGCCCTCCACAGCCCTCCACAGCCTTCCAGCCGTCTCCACCTCCCTTCCAGCCGTGAGCAACCCTGTGAGCAGCTGCGAGTCTCTGCACGCAGACACGTGGGCTCGGTACCTTTAGATGAGTAAGGGAATTCGTGAGCAGATGCCAAGCGTTAGGATAAAGAGGGAAGAGACAGCATTGATCCAGAAATTGTGGCCTTCCATGAACTTGTTAAAATTTTTCTGGATTATCTGAGCAGTTGCGCAAAGGATGCAGTTTATAAACATACTGCGTCTTGATCAACGTCACTGGAGGGCCTGCTGAAAGGAAACTCCGTGCAGTTCAGGAGACGAGGGTTTACTGTGTGAGGAGAGAGCAGACCTCGTGCCCCCCAGGAGAGCGTACGGAGGGAAGTGAGAGTTTATACAGAGGGAGGGGTGTAGCCACAGCTGAGGTGGATATGACCTCAGAGGAAATACCTCAGACTGGGGGACCTCCTACTGCTCCCCCAGACATGCCATTTGCCAGGGTTATAGGTGCTGGGTGGGGATTTCCAGGGTGCAGGGGAAGAGAGCCAAGGGAAGAAGTCATTTCTTCCAGGCGTTCTCACCCATCCCTCCCCAACCACCTCTCCCTTCACTCTTCTTAATTTTGTACGATTTCCCTTGGATTCTTGTCTGCATTTCCCCTCTTCTCTTCTTAATTCATTTATTCCTTTCTCTTCAACCTTCCCTCCCCACCCCTCATTGTTTTTGTTTTTTTTTTTTGCCAGTCCTGGGGCTTGAACTCAGGGCCTGAGCACTGTCCTTGAACATTTTTTGCTCAAGGCAAGTGCTCTACACTTGAGCCACAGCTCCACTTCTGGCATTGTCTGAGTATGTGGTACCAGGGAATTGAACCCAGGAATTCATGCATGCTAGACAAGCCCTCTATCACTGGGCCAAATTCCCAGCCCCTCACCCCACTTTGAAGTGCATGCTTCCTGGTGTTCTATTTTGCTGAGCTTTGACGTTTTCTTTCTAAGGAATGTGATTCTCTCTTGACTCTACTGTACGTTAGTGAATACATTTGTGTACACTTGCTTACCTCCCAGCATATGGCTTACGTGTTTGTAAGCTGTCTTCCTTCCCCAAGTAAGGGAAGCCATGGCTCCTTTGCCTCTGTGGGCCTGACTTTCCTTACATAATTTCTTTGCTGTGCTTGCACGAGTGTGTCAAGCCATCCTGTAATGTCCCCACAGCCATCAGTAATATCTTGACAAGTGCAGGCCGTGCTGACACAGCGAGGCCGTGGTGACACAGGCAGGCTGTGGTGACCCAGCCAACCCCATTTCTCCCCTGTGCCTTTGCAGGCTGATGGGCTGAGAAGGGGGAAATGGGCGTGATGGCCAAACAACACTATGGGGGCTGCCCACCACAGCCGGCCACCGCAGGCCACCCCGGGGACACGGCCTGACCAGGCTCCCCAGCCATCTCCAGGGAGCTCACCGAGGAGGGCCAGGCCGCCTCCGCCCGACCACGTCCACTCAGCATGCTTCCTGTACTAAACTCGGAAGTGGCCGTGTGACAGTGCGCTCAGCGTTGGCCTCGGGCAGGTGCAGGACTGTGATGGGTGCGGATCATGCCCAGGGTCTGGACCTCGCTCCACTGTGGACTCACTAGTCACAGGTTTTCCACGAGAACAGAGCTCTCGCTCTCTCTCCTGAAATGCTTAAGGACCCGTGCGTTTTTAAATGTCTCCTAGTATATTCTGCTTGCGGGTCAGAGGCAGTGAGACAGATAAGAAATTAGGGTCCTTGAGAAATAGGGCTGAACGCACACACATCGCCTTTGGGAGCAGGAGACAGGACGGAGGATGTGGAGAATGAGGCCCTCTGCCCACAGTGCCCAGACCCTGGGCCTGCAGGCTGTGGTACAGGGGGCATCCACAGAAATGGCCATGCTTCAGACATCTTGACACTGTGAAGGTTGAACTCGTGGACGTTGGACTGGGCTTGCTCCTTCCCTTTGCTTCCCACCTCCTTAGTAAATGCCAGGACTGAGGTGGGCTGGGCTGGGGGAGCCCGGCCCCTGCCAGACCACTGAGCCACAGCCTTCGGTGACTTCCTGGCACCCTGAATGGCAGTTAACTTATTTAAAACTTTGGTGAAGCCGTGGATTTGAAAAACAGACTTCCCAACACTTGGCAACTTAATTTCCTGGTTCTTTAGTTCTTTCTGCATTGGAAATAATTGTCAAATGTAGCGATTCCAGCTGGTCTAGTTGATGTGCCACCATGATAAAAGACCGTGTGATACCAGGAAGTGATTGTTCTGAATGGTAGATCTCATTACGTATAAAGACAGAGTCCACTGGCTTCTAGAATATTCTGGCAATCTACCTGAGGATATCCATTTCAGCATTTGTTTTTCTGACATTTTTCTTCTTAACTGAGAGATGTACCAGGGTGGTTGTCGGGCTCTGTGTGGCAGGCTCAATCGCAGGAGGGCCAGCACCCCGCTTTGCTAATACTGGTTGGCTCAGAGGAAGCTAAGACTTTAAGGTTTGGGTGAAATCCTGTGGGTGATGCTTCAGATATTACAGCCAAGGTCAACTGAAGCCCAGGACCACGTGCTGATTTCCCTAACTAGATGAAGACTGCCCCTGGACAATTTGCCTCTAAAGAAGGGGGGGGCATACACCCTTCACCCACCAAACCTTGTGGAAGAGGAATATCCTCGCGTAAGGTGCCTGTCCCTTCCTGACTCCCTGCTCAGAGGGCTTTCTCCTCTCTCCAGGTCGCCCCTCCCTTGGTGGCCCCCACTTGAGGCCTTTTTCCTCTCCCTGCTACTGCTGGGCTTCTGTGTCCTTCCTTCAGCCCACCTCCTTGTGTGCTCTCCTTGGATTGTGGTGTGAATTACAAGTCAGCAGATGTCATCAGCTGGGATGTGTGACTCCCACATGGGGGGGGAGGGGGCAGCCCACACAGGGCGAGGGGGGGTAGCCCACACCCGGGGACAGCCCACACTGGGGTGACAGCCCACATTGGGGGGGGCAGCCCACACCCGGGGACAGCCCACACAGGGGGGATAGTCTACACCCAGGGACAGCCCACACCTGGGACAGCCCACACGGGGTGGGGGGGAGATAGCCCACACCGGGGGGACAGCCCACACCCGGGACAGCCCATGTGGACCTAGTGCTGTGGTGGCCAAGTGTCTGCGGCTAGGGTTGGAATGCTCCATGGCCCATCTGTGCACTGGGTGTTGTCCATAATCCGCGTCCCAGAGCCTGCGGATGTCCCTGCCACCCACGTGGACAGGCCCACTGTGTCGGGGCCCGCGGCGTCCTGCCCCGCTGACCCTCCACCTGGGGTGCCCGCCTGTGTTTGCAGGGAGTACTACATCACCATGGTGAAGTGGGCCACCAGCACCAAGGTGGCTGTGACCTGGCTGAACCGCGCGCAGAACGTGTCCATCCTGACCCTCTGCGACGCCACCACGGGGGTCTGCACCAAGGTATGGAGGGGGAGTGGGCGGGGCGGGGGGCGGGGCACCATGGGGTCTGCACCAAGGTATGGAGGAGTGGGCGGGGCGAGGGGCGGGGCACCACGGGGTCTGCACCAAGGTATGGAGGGGGAGTGGGCGGGGCGGGGGGCGGGGCACCATGGGGTCTGCACCAAGGTATGGAGGAGTGGGCGGGGCGAGGGGCGGGGCACCACGGGGTCTGCACCAAGGTATGGAGGGGGAGTGGGCGGGGCGGGGGGCGGGGCACCATGGGGTCTGCACCAAGGTATGGACGGGGGGGGGGGGGACGGGGCGGGGCCGGCGGGGGCGGGGCCGGCGGGGCGGGGGCGGGGCCTGGAAGCCGCCCAGGCTGCCTTCCGTCCCCTACGTTGTTGGAGAAATGCTGGCGACCCTGGCCACCTTGGCCCAGGTGCTCAGGCCCGGGGCTCGACGACACCCGGTGGCCACATCCGGTACTGCTGCGGCCCCTGCCCAGGCGGCCGCCCCAGCTCACCCTTGGGCGGGCTGAGCCCGAGACCTGAGCGGGGCTCCGGCCCAGACACCGGGCCTGCCCCGGCCTCCCCCGCCAGCCGGCCAGGCACCTCCCGCCCCGCCGAGTGCCGGGCGGCCCGGTGGCCGTGGGCAAAGGGGACACATGCAGGGAAGGGAAAGGAGCAGAAAGCCACCAAGAGAGGCCGTGGCCTGTCCAGGAGAGCCTGGTGTCCCGGCTCCCGGCCTGCGCTGGCCCACGCCCTCACAGGGTGGAGACCCTGCCCGCCGGGAGCCCGCAGGGAGCGGAGCAGACGCTACGCCGGCCCGGAGCCGCCGTCCAGCCCGGCAGGGCCCGCCCAGCGCAGCCCTGCGGAGCCCAGGGGGCCGGGAGCGGGGCGGACGGCCCTGCTTTCCTCCCGTCTGGGGCAGAGTCTGGGTGTGCAGAGGGGGAGGCAGGCCGGGCGGATGCGGAGCCCAGCAGGTCCTGCCGCCCTGGGCTGCGCCCACTCCCCGCGGACGCCCCTGCCCGCGCCCGGCGCCCGGCCAGCCCAGCCCGGCGTGCGCCCTCCGCCCTGCACCGGGCGCGGAGCCCGGTCCTGTGTCCCGGCTCTCGTCGCACTGTTCTTGCTTCTGATGCAGGCAGTTCCGTGAGATCCCCTTTCCTACCCATGCTAATCCCTGTTAAAGGGCTGTGGCTCCAGGGGTGGAGCACGAGCCTTGGCGGAAGAGCTCAGAGACCACAGCCGGGCCCAGAGGTCAACTTACAAAAACTAAAATAAACATAAAGAGAGGGCAAGAGGGAGGGAGGGAGGGAAGGAACAAAAGAAAAAGAGAGAGAGAGAGAGAGAGAGAGAGAGAGAGAGAGAGAGAGAGAGAGAGAGAGAGAGAGAAAGAAAGAAAAAAAGGAAAAAAGAGAGAAAGAAAGAGAAAGAGAGAGAGAGAAAGAGAAAGAGACAAAGAAAGAGAGAGAAAGAGAGAGAAAGAGAGAGAGAAAGAAAGAGAGAGAAAGAAAGAGAGAAAGAAAGAAAGAGAGGAAGAAAGAGAGAAAGAGAGAAAGAAAGAAAGAAAGAGAGAGACAGAGAGAGAAAGAAAGAGAGAGAGAAAGAAAGAGAGAGAGAGAAAGAGAGAGAGAAAGAGAGAGAGGAAGAAAGAGAGAAAGAAAGAGAGAGAGAAAGAAAGAGAAAGAAAGAAAGAGAGGAAGAGAGAAAGAAAGAGAAAGAGAGAGAGAGAGAAAGACAGAGAAAGAGAGAGAGAAAGAAAGAAAGAGAGAGACAAAGAAAGAGAGAGAGAAAGAGAGAGAGAAAGAGGGCTTTGATACCAGGATTACGTCTGAGACTCAGAACCGGGAATCTTGAGTCCAGGCCCCCGTACCTGCACGAGTCCTCGTTAGTGAGGCTTCAGACACACGCAGGCCGCCCAGGCAGACAACAAATGACGAACGCGCAGTGAATGCCTCCCCAAGAGCCGTCCCCACCACCAGTTTTTTGGCTATCGGTGACGGTGCTGATTCTGGGCTCTGGGCTGCCATCCAGCCCAGGGAGGACAGGGACCTCCTGGTCCCACAGCAGTGGCTGGAAGAGAATGCCACCGCCCCGCCCGGCGTCGGAGTGCACTGCGGGTCAGCTCCCAGCCCCCACAGAACCCTCTTCTAATGCTCTGACTTCATTTCAGAAACACGAGGATGAGAGTGACGCATGGCTCCACAGACAGGTAACCCCCCCACCACCTCCGCACTGCGGCTTCCACAGAGCGGCCTGGAGGACCAGTGCCCTCCGCTGTCCTCGTCCAGTCACGGCCCACCAGACCCCGTCCCTGGGGCCCTGTTCTCGTTTTTCGTTCGTTTGTTTTGTTTTACTGCTTTCCTCCTTTAACCACGTTTTGGGTTTTGAGTTTTCAGGATTGGGATTGGCAAGTTGGTCAAGAAGGCTGTGCAGGCACCAGGGTGGATGGGGCAGAAGTGTTCCCTTCGAGGAATCCCCCATTCCCGTCCCCCCCCCCAACCCGTGCTATGCAGCCCAGCCTCAAGCCAGAGGCAGGGCCAGGCTTCAAACCCTGTCCCGGGCCCAGCAGGCCCTGCCCTTGTCATACATATGGAATTGCTAAGTGAGAAAGGAAGGGAGCCTGGGACGGGCTTCAAGGCAGGAGCCACCACGAGCTGCAGGGCCACGTCAGAGGCTGGGCCTTCTCATCTTGAACAAAGCTCAGAATTAACTTTAATCCTTCTAAATTCTGTCCAAAGGGCAAACGTTACCTCAGAACAAAACGCGGATATTGCCTTGTCCACCCTGCTGTGGACAGACACAAGTCATCAGTAAAGAGGCCAGATGGGCAGCCGTCCGTCCACTGCCCTCCCTTTAAATGCCACGCTCAGCTCCACAGGAAATCAATATCTGCAGATTAAGGGTTTCATTTTACTGCACATATTCATGAAGATTAAATGTCATTGTAATCACGTGACAGTTTGCTTTTCTGAGCGTGTCTTGTTTGCACATGCTCATTCACGACCAGGGAGATGAGAGCCCTGGGCCAGCTGGGTTGGTCACTTCTTTCCAGATAAGCAGGAGCTCCTTGAATCACAAACTATGTTTAGTAGCCAGCAAATTGCTGTTCACAGATGGAAACTTCTAAACTAGACCTCAGAAAGGCGAGGATGCTCCCTGCCCGGCTGGAGCCAGCGCCGGGCTGCTTGGTGCCGAGACAAGGCACCATTGCAACCCTGCAGCTCAGGCCCCAGCCTGGGAGCCCGAGACGGTTGGGAGGGTCCCAGAGAAGAGTGAGCCAGTGGTGCCCTCCCCCCTGCAACCCCCTCCACTACTTGCATCCCCCCACCTGCATCTCCCCTCCCACCTGCATCTCCCCTCCCACCTGTATCTCCCCTCCCACCTGCATCTCCCCCACACCTGCATCACCCCCACCTGCATCTCCCCTCCCACCTGCATCTCCCCCACACCTGCATCTCCCCTCCCACCTGCATCTCCCCCACACCTGCATCTCCCCTCCCACCTGCATCTCCCCTCCCACCTGTATCTCCCCACACCTGCATCACCCCCACCTGCATCTCCCCTCCTACCTGCTGTTCCCCTCCCTGGTTTCTGCAGCGCCCCTCCTTCCTGCAGGACCCTGCTGCCAAGGCAGAGGCTCTGGTCCGGTTCTCCTCTGCCTTCTATGCTTGAAAACACAGGGCACTTGGCCTTGCGCCTTTTCTTCTTTGCCTCTTGTCTTCGTGGCTATTCTGGGTGGGATAAATGCCATCTAAGGAGAGAATGGATGAAGGGACTGGAAGGGGCACGATGGGGCATGGTTGGTCTGGTCACCATTAGTATCTTACTTGTTCTGGGGTGAAGGCCACTGCAGGAGTGTCACAGTTCCTGCATGTGTGCGCATACACACGTGTGCACGCCTGCACTGCACACACACGCACACACACCCTCTGCATCCCTGGCAACGCTCGTGGCCCGCTCTCCGCTCTAACAGAGGCTGGTCATCTGCACTGAGCTGTTCTTGCCTCTCGGTTCCGGACGTTCCTTCCTGTAGAAACCCAAAGTGTGACTCGTGGTCCCCGGGGAAGAGAATGCCACATGCCACTCTTTCTCCCAGGTGCAAGGCTCCTGCGCTGCTGCCTGGGCACTACCTGGCCTTCCCAGGTTCCCAGTCTTCACACTGAGCCCGAGCTGTGGCTCTGCAGGGTCCCACTTGGGTCCTCACCACTGTCACCCACCCTTAACTCATCAGTCCATCCATTCATTCGTGGCGGGTTTTTTAAGGTGGCGCCTGGCCTTGACCTGGTCTGTTGCCTCTGCAGAACGAGGAGCCCGTGTTCTCCCGGGATGGCCGGAAGTTCTTCTTCATCAGAGCCATCCCACAGGGGGGACGGGGGAAGTTCTACCACATCACCGTCTCGTCCTCCCAGGTAGGCCCAAGGAGACGGGCCGGGCCGCTGGCCAGGCCCTGCACAGGGAATCCTGCGACACTCCTGCCACTCACCGGGCACAGGGGAGGGCGGGCGTGCCCAGCACCTCTCGCTGATGCCTGGTCCGCATTTCAGCCCAACAGCAGCAACGATAACATCCAGTCCATCACCTCGGGGGACTGGGACGTGACCAGGATCCTGTCCTATGACGAGAAGAGAAGCAAGATGTGAGTGCATCCCCAGCCCGGCCCGCAGCCAGGGGGCACAGGGGACACAGGGGGCACAGGGGGCATGGGGGCCGCCCCTCCCCTCCCGGCTTCACTGTGCATGCTCAGCCACTCAAGGCCCTGACAAGGCGAGGCTCGCAGGCCTGCGAGGGCACTGACTCAGCGCGGCCAAGCGCTCTCCTGCCTCCTGGGTCGGATGGCTACAGGAGGAAGGTGTGTTGCTTTCCACCTTAAAACAACCCGTGTCACAAAGATGTCCAGCCAAAGCTCCAGGTGGTAGAGCTGGCAGCAGGGGCAGCCGGGACTCAGCTGTCAGGGGGGTCAGGCCCTGGTCAGCGCCCGGGGCTGCACAGTCTGTCTTCCTACGGCGGGAACACGGGCGCCCACAAGTCCTGAGGGTGCAGCCTTGGGTCTGGATGCGCACCAAGTGTAGAGAAATTCCCAGGTCCAAATTCCCACGGTGCTCACCCTCCCCTGGGTGTCACTGCTCCTCAGTGTCCGGCAGAGCCTGCAGGGGCCTGGAGAGAACTGGGCCAGGACAGGGGCGGGGCCTGGGCTGGGGGAAAACCACAGGACAGGGGAGGGACCTGGGCTGGGGGAGCCATAGGGCAGGGATGGGGTGCCCAGGTGCCCGGGATGAACCAGGCACCCCCTCACCCCTGCACCACCATTGCAGCTATTTCCTGAGCACGGAGGACCTGCCCCGGAGACGGCAGCTCTACAGGTCAGCACCCTTCCCTGCCCCTTGCAGAATGGAGGCTCTGAAGCAGGCGGGAGGGAGCCAGGAGGCCTAGAGAGGCCTGGAGGAAAGTGCGGAGGCCACAGTGGAAAGCTGTGTGCGGTCCCCATTCATGTGTTGAATTGAGACCCCACACCTTTCTCACTTACTTTCCTCGGAGGGTCACTGGGCTTGCTTGCTCCACCATGAACTTGGGGAGCAAGGCTCCCCTCCATTTCACTCTCAAATGTGTGGGATCTGGAAGCAGCCACTTTAGTTCTGGCGTCACACCCCAGCTTTAAGCCCTCAGCATGGGGAGGTGGTAACCTGCTCCCGCAGCTGTCAGAGCCTGTCACCTGCTCGGAGCAGGGCACACTGTGACCTACGGGACATGGCGGAGGCCCTGAGCACACCCTCCTCCCGGGACTGGACACAGAGCCTCAGTGACACGGGTGACCAGTCAGAGGCTGTCCCTCAGCCACGGCGAAAAGCTGACTCAGAGCTGGGAGGCCCTGAGGGTTGAGAGGCTCCAAGAGGAACTGGGGAGGTGGCGGCACCCAGGCCGGGGACGCACAGCTGGGGAGGGCCTGGCGGGCTCCCGCCTGGCAGGGGTCCAGCCTTGACCGCGGCTGCTCTGCGGCCCTTGGCTCATGCCGCGCGGTGGTTCCTCCAGTGCCGACACGGTGGGCAGCTTCAACCGGCAGTGCCTGTCCTGTGACCTGGTGGAGAACTGCACCTACTTCAGCGCCAGCTTCAGCCACGGCTCGGACTTCTTCCTGCTCACCTGCGAGGGTGAGTGGCGCCAGCTCGCGCTGGCTGGGGGGCTGGGAGCCAGCCAGGCACAGGAAGCGGCCTGCAGCACCACAGCCCAGCAACCTGCGGGGCTTGAGCCCAACACCCCCGCCTCCTCCCGGTCACCCACAAAGGTGTGACGATCGTGGGAGCTCGTGGGGTGTCTGCAGCATGATATTCCTGGAGCATCTTTCGAAGCCACCAAAGCAGTTTCAAAGATAAATCTCCCAACAGATTAAAGATGGCGGCAGTACGAAAACGGTCAGGAGAGTGTGTTCTCGGGACCCCAATTCATGGATAATTTGTCCCTCACATGCAATTGCTTTGTCACACCCCCGAATACACAAAGTCTATCAAAAGAGCTCCAGGGCGTGGAAGCAAGAGGTCTTTTTGATTTGTTGCTGTTTTTGTTTCCTTTTTGTCCTTGTTTGTTCATTTATCTGTCCTTGGGAGGGTGAGAGAGGGACAGAAATGGACAACGGATGCACAGATGTCTGCATTGAACTACACGACTTGGGGGGGAGGGGAGGGGCGACGCTTTACTTCTTACCTGACTTAGGTGACTGTGGCCCCTCCGTGCCTCCCCTCTACAATAACACGAGGAAGCCTTTGTAAAGGCTACGCAGAAGGGTAGGGATGTGGAGATTGCCTTGCGGCATAGTCTCATGTTGGAAGGATTCGATGTGAATTCATGGAAGTGTAAGAAATGCCTGTTAAACGAACCCAGCTGTGACTCACTCCCACCCCACGCCCGGACACATCCACCCTCGGGTACACATTTTGGAGTCTAGGCTTCTTCTGCAGTTGGTTTGGGTGGTGGTAGCCCTTATTTTACAACGTTCCAATATCCTCATCTACTTGTTTTAAACTTCTTTACTATCTCGGCATTCAATTTTCTTCTTTGCCTTAAATCTCATCCTACAGACAGACCTCAGAGAAGGGTGGGGGACTGAAGCCCTCTAACCTGGAAATCGGGGTACACACCTGCCCCACCTTTCTCTCACCAACCCTGCAGCCATGCCACACCTCCCCCATCTGTGTCCCTGGGCCACAGCCCCTTGTTAAGAGGTGTAAATTAAGAGGAAAGCTATAAGTCACAGTCTTTTAATCAGCCTTAACGTTCGTGAAATTCGAGCTAAACCACAGCCATGCTTCGGTGGAAAGCCGCTGTGCCGCTAGGGGCCTGACTCACCCCTGTTATCCCAGCTGCCAGGAGGCTGCGATCTGGGGGTCACGGTTCAGAGCCAGCCCAGGAAGGAACGTGGCTGAGACTCCTGTCCCTACGTAACCCGCAAACCGCTGGAAGTGCAGGGGTGACTCCAGGAAGTAGTAGAGCACGAACTAGCCTTGAGGATAAAAACGCAGAGATCACTTCCAGAGCCTGAGTTCAAGCCCTAGGACTGGAACCCAGAGAAAGAAAAAGAAAAAAGGCTAATACCGAGGCAATGTCTCAGGGTCCTTCATGCTTTTCCTGCCCCTCTAGAGCTTCTGAGCCCTTCGCTGCAGAGCCCTTCCTCCTGTGCC
This sequence comes from Megascapheus bottae, assembly GCF_031878675.1. Taxonomy (NCBI): domain Eukaryota; kingdom Metazoa; phylum Chordata; class Mammalia; order Rodentia; family Geomyidae; genus Megascapheus; species Megascapheus bottae. The sequence goes on from NC_143513.1 coordinate 83,927,184, forward strand.
AGCCTCCTGTAGCCCACAGAGGGGACCTTGTAGACCCAGGTCCCTTCCCACTGTCCCTGGGGACTCCAAGGCCTCCTGGTGTCTTCTGTGCTGAGTCACGTCCCCTGCTTCCCCTTCTAGGCACCAAGCCCCCAGTGCAAGACCCCTTGTGCCAGCATTGACCCAACAGCCTATGGGATGGCTGTAACAGAGTAGCAGACCCTGGGAAGGTTCAAAAATATAGAAATGAGGACCTGGGAGTTTGGCCTAGTGGTAGAGTGCTTGCCTAGCATGCACCAAGACCCGGGTTCGATTCCTCGGTACCACATACATAGAAAACAGCCAGAAGTGGCCCTGTAGCTCAAGTGGTAGAGCTCTGGCCTTGAGAAAGCCCAAGGACAGTGCTCAGGCCCTGAGCCCAAGCCCAGGACTGGGGGAAAATATATATATATATATATATATATATATATGAATATGAGTTTCCTGAAAGTCTGGAGCTGGAATGTCTACCTCTCCGCTGCCTCTTGCTCAGGAGACCCATGTGGCATAGCGCATGGAAGAGTGGTGGGCACTGGGGCTGTGCCCACGTTTGTGGTGAGCTGCTTAGCTTGGCTGCAGGCACCAAGTGCTACTTAGAAATTGTTGGATTTCTGGATCTCCCAGTATTTCAAGAGAAGCTCAAAATCCAAACTTTACATGCAAATCTGATTTCTAAATGTTGGTAGTCAAGCAAAATATGAAGCTGGGCATGGAGACGCATGCCTGTAATCCTAGCTACCCTGGAAGCCGAAAGTATGAGGATTGTGTTCCACAGCTGGCCCAGACAATAAGTTTAATACCTTATCTGAGCATTCGCTCAAGTGTATGTGTGATTTCCTGTCTTCTGCATGTGAGCCAGCAACCACAAAGCCAAAATAGGGGGCCACGGGGAGATAGACCTGAGAAAATGAAGTATGAGTAGGCCTCAATCTCTTTGTAGACCTTTTTGTGGCTTGTGTGTGTGTGTGTGTGTGTGTGTGTGTACACTCAGATGCATGCACGTGTGTGCATACACACACCTCTCAGGATCTGGCCCCGTCAATTGGCTTCTCCACTCGAGGCTAGCACTCTACCATTTGCATCACATCTCCGCACCTGACTTTTTGCTGGCTAATGAGAAAGGAGAGCCCCATGGTCCCCTGCCTGGACTGGCTTTGGGCCACAGTCGTCCGGTCTCAGCCTGCTGCGTGGCTAGGGATGCAGGCATGAGCCACGGCTCCAGCTTCTTCTCCATCCTCGTAAGCTCGCGTTTGCTCTTGCCATTCCTCGGCCGTCCTGAGCGGGCGTCTGCCTCCGTTTCCCCCTCAGCCTCTGGCTCTGGGATACGTCCAGGCAGCCCAGCCCTGTGTGGGCCCACGCGCCGCCTGCTGTGGGCCACGGCCTGTGCAGGGGAAGCCTCGTCCTCTCCGCCTTCCTGTGGGCTGTCAGGACAGCCACGTTCCGTGGGACTTGCGTGGTGGCTGGTGTGCAGCTCGCGGGGCGGCTTCTGTGCAGGGGGTGTCCAGACCCCCCTTCTGCACCAGCAACGTGAGGGCGGCGTCTGGTTCCCATGGCCCTCATGGCGGCACAGCTGGCACGCGTCTGGGAGTAGCTGGCACTTGCAAACAGGGTGCAGGAGCTGCTGCACGCACTGCTGAGCTCAGAGCCTCGGCAGCTCAGCAAGGCGCCGCGGGCACAGGGGCGGGCTCAGGGCGCCCCTCCCGCCCCTCCCGCCGCCCCCCAGGGACCACCCCGTGATCCGCTGAGCTTCCTCTTCAGCACCATGGCCAGTGCAAGGGGCCCCAAGAGGAGAGCTGCGGTGACTGCACTGGGGTCCCCCAGAGTGAGCCCCGGGACAGCCTGGCCAGGTCACTTACTGACCTTCCGAAGCAGCCAAGGAACCAGGAGCCAGCTGCGTGCTCTGGACGCTGCACTGTTTGACCAGCAACGCGGTGAGGGCGGTGAGGGCTGCATTCGCTCCTGAAGGCACTGAGTGACGTCTGCTCTCACTGTGAGCGTGTGCTTCCTGAGACACACAGACAGACAGACAGACGGGCAGACGGGCAGATGGACGGACGGATGG